>NW_015398981.1:0-1190 GCF_001527695.2 Protobothrops mucrosquamatus
GCCCCCGCCCCCGCCGGGTCCGTGGGCCAAGTCCACCAGGCCAGATCTTCGGCCGAGTCCTCCAGGCCGAGTCCTCCAGGCCAGATTTTCCACCGAGTCCTCCAGGCCGAGGACTCCAGGCCAGGTCTTCCGCCGGGCCGAGTCTCCGTCTCCGTCCTCCCTCCAGCGCCTCCATCCAGCCGAAGACTGGGGAGTCGCCCAGCAGACCAGGGAGTCGCCCAGAGTCGCCCAGAGTACCGCCGGCGAGCTCAGCTCCCCAAAACTGGGGTCGTGGACAAGCCTCCGACCCTCAAGAAGCCCCCATCTCTGCCGAGGGCTCCGTTCCGTCACGGAGCTAACCCCGGTAGGTCCGCCATCTTCCGCAGCAATGATTCATATTAAAAAAAAGGTTCTGATCTACTTTGTTGAATGCCTTGCTGAAGTCTAAGCATATTATGTCCACAACATTTCGCTGGTCTACTAATTTAGTTACTTTGTAAATAAATGAAATAAGATTGGTTTGGCATGACCTGTTTTTAACAAATCCATGCTGGCTACTACTTATATCTTTATTTGTTTCTAGATGTTCACAGATCTGTTTTTTTAATTATTATTTTTTTTCAGTATTTTCCTACGTATTAATGTCAGGCTGGCTCTTCTATAGCTTTTTTTTTCCTTTTTCCAATCCTTCTACTCTTTTTTAATCCTCCAATAGTTCCTCAATGCTTCAGAATTTTTTTAAGATATGGCATAATGGTTCTAAGATAACATCTTAGATAACATCCTTCCAAATTCTGGGATATAATCCATCAGATCCTGGTGATATATATTCATCAAGATCAGACAGGTATTCTCTTACCATTTTCTTGCTATTCTTCCATAAGAATCATAAATTTTCTTCCATAAGGTCATAGTGAGAATCTAGTGGTATAAACCAGAGGTTCCTAAACTTTTTGCCATCATTCCTTCCTTTAATGTAATCTTTTTTTTTTTTTTAATTTTTTTTATTTTTCACCATACACCAAAACTACATAAACATAACTCTTTTCTTCTAACAGAACAGTGCTTTACATTTTAAATGTTCTTTACATCTTATTTACATTTTATATACATCAATAATTATATCTTTTTCTTTCTCTGTTCTAGCCAATTATAACATTTATTCCAAATTTCATAAAATTCTGACATCTCCTTATCTTTTAGTTCTAACG
>NW_015398981.1:5237-6768 GCF_001527695.2 Protobothrops mucrosquamatus
GACTCTCCTCATATTCTTTAGTATTAGAAATAATATAGGCTATTACAGCTTACTATTTAGCACCGTCTGTTAGAATTCTTGCTTCCGCATCATCTGTGGCTTTATCAGGGCCTCAGATCCACCATCAGCTGCTGGCAGAAGTTTCCACGTTGAAATTAGGAGGTTTCCTTCGTCCTAACGGGCGATTGCCTTTCGCCTCATTGTTCCTCCGGCATCCCCCTTTCTCACGCGTTGTCCTCCAGACTTCCCCGCGCCCCCAAAGGGTCTCCAAACGTGGAAAGATCAGAGTTAGGTGACAGAGCCTGTCTCCTTAACTCTGCATCGCCCTGGTGTCACCACCGGAAGTCCTTTAATGTAATCTTAATATACACATCTCCCCTAAAAATCTAATGACCAAAATGAAGACAAATGAATAATGAAAACAATACAATGACACTTGGATAAAGGTGAATTTAACAATGTAGGACTAAAATGTTCTTCAGATCTCCCTTAGTCTCTGTCTACACCTCCCCAAAGTAGGGACACCTCACAGTTTGGGAAACCCTGATATAAATAGACTTATACCACCATGAGCATCTAAACAAACATGGATTAATGATAGATAGAAAAAGGATCGCTAGACAGTTGCTCATATTTGTCTATTGCAATAACAACAAAAACCTTAGGATACGTTAGAGACAAACTACATTTTCATGATTATGTGTGCCATAAAAGCTAGTAGCAATGGTGAACAATGGCTTTTGGGGTCTCAGAATTCACCCCCAGCGACCTTGAAATCAGGAGAGTTTGTAGCATGAAATAAATACGTAAGTAAATGAATACTTGCCATTGTAAATGATTTCTCAAGTCCAATAAGACTCACTGGAATGTACTCTGTGTTTTTCTTCCTCTTAAATATATTAGCAGGTCTTAAAAAATTTCCCCAGATCTTTGAGGCTAGCCCAGGGGTCTTCAAACTTGGCCCTTTTATGACTTGTGGACTTCAACTCCCAGAATTCCTCAGCCAGGCACGCTAGCTGAGGAATTCTGGGAGTTGAAATCCACAAGTCATAAAAGGGGCAAGTTTGAAGACCCCTGGGCTAGACTAAGGTCGCCTTTTTACATTAGATATGTTTGCAAATAAATAAAGCGCCAGGGATATAAACAGGCAAAGAGAACATTTGGGCCGCTGTATATTTTGTCAAGAGATCTAAATGGTAAAAGCAGGTCTGTTTGTTTGTTTGTATCCCACCTTTTAATAAATATAAATAACTCAAGGCAGTGAACATACCTAATCTTCCTCCTCTTATTTTCCTCACAACAACAACCCTGTGAGGTGGGTTGGGCCAAGATTGAGTAACTGGCCCAAGGTTACTCAGCTGGCTTTCAAACCTAAGGCAGGACTAGAACTCACAGTCTCCTGAAACCTAGCCTGGTGCCTAAAATAGGTTTTATTAAAATACATGGGTTGAAAGCAAATGGGAAATTGTTCATCTGACTTTCAGCTTATTTTTTTAAAGACAGGTTGGTATACAGCAGTGTTTCTCAACCT
>NW_015398982.1:0-1245 GCF_001527695.2 Protobothrops mucrosquamatus
TCTATCCACCATTATCTATCTATCATCTGCCTATCCTATCCTATCCTATCCTATCCTATCCTATCCTATCCTATCCTATCCTATCCTATCCTATCCTATCCTATCCTATCTATCTATCTATCTATCTATCTATCTATCTATCTATCTATCTATCTATCTATCTATCTATCTATCTATCTATCTATCTATCTATCTATCTATCATCTGCTTATCCTGTCTGTCTGTCTGTCTGTCTGTATGTCTGTCTGTCTCTCTGTCTATCTATCTATCTATCTATCTATCTATCTATCTATCTATCTATCTATCTATCTATCTATCTATCTATCTATCTATCTATCTATCTATCTATCTATCTATCTATCTATCTATCTATCTATCTATCTATCTATCCTATCTGCCTATCCTATCTGCCTATCCTATCTGCCTATCTGTCTGTCTCTCTTCGTCCATCCATCCTGGAGTTAGTTTATGCTATTGAACTGAAAGCATGGATGATGATGATGATGATGATGATTTCACAATGATGATGATAATAATGCTATTAATAATATAACAGCAACTCTGCTTCATTAGCACACGAACAGATGTCCGAAGGCAAAGTTCAAAATCAAACAGATGTCCGAAGGCAAAGTTCAAAATCAAATGGGAACACTTGGCAGGAGCACATGCATACAAATGTACCCAGTATTAATAAAGGGAGGAGAAGCTGACACAATAAAAACAGAAGCTAATGTAACGCCGTCCTCCCTCCGCCTGTCAGTTTTAAGTTCAGTTAGAGGATGGATTGACAGTTGAGGCTTACTTGTTTGTAAATGGAGCAGGGCCCACCCCTAGAAATGTAACAAGGAACTCTCTTTGCAAAGCCAGGCTGCAACATTGTTATCAGAGTGTAGGTAGTCATCCAGGTATGTGTCACTAGGCTAACTGTTCTCGCCTGGAGGAGAAGGAGCAAGGAATGCACGTCTTTGAGCTGGAAAGGGTGCATGAGACAGTATACTTCCATCATTGTTTGTCTATCTGTTGCTCACTCCTGTTCCTTGTTTTGATAGCAAGGAAGAAGAGTGCTCAACTTATCATTGACCTGAGACAAGGGATGGGAAACATTTTTTGGTTGAGGAGCATAACTTAGAAGTGGCTGGAAGTGAAGCCTAGTCTTCCTTCCTTCCTTCCTTCCTTCCTTCCTTCCTTCCTTCCTTCCTTCCTTCCTTCCTCCCTCCCTCCCTCCCTCCCTCCCTCCTTTCTTTC
>NW_015398982.1:2623-6768 GCF_001527695.2 Protobothrops mucrosquamatus
TTCCCTTTCTTCCTCCCTTCCTCCCTCCATCCCTCCCTCTTTCTTTCTTTCTTTCTTTCTTTCTTTCTTTCTTTCCTTCATCCTTCTTTCCTTCCTTCCTCATTCATTCATTCATTCATTCATTCCCTCCCTTCCTTCCTTCCTTCCTTCCTTCCTTCCTTCCTTCCTTCCTTCCTCATTCATTCATTCATTCATTCATTCATTCCCTCCCTCCCTCCCTCCCTCCCTCCCTTTATTTATTTATTTATTTATTTATTTATTTATTTATTTATTTATTTATTTATTTATTTATTTATTGCTACAGCCTGTGGGCACCTCTGGACAACAACCAGATCCCCTTGGTCAGACTGTCTCATGGAGTAGCTGTGAACATACAGTGAAGTGTACGAAATCTCTGGGTCCGTGGCCTAGCCAAGTTGCTTCCCAGGCCCATGTTTCAAACTCCACCTGAGAAGAATGGAAATTGGCAGCCTCTTTATTTGCAGCCAGAAAATCTCTGTAGATTGAAACTGGCTGACACTCACATCCGTGTGTGATGTTTAATTCTTGGCCCAGAATATACAGAGGAGAACAGCGTCTTCCATTATCACCCAGTATCTTCCTCGGCATAACTCATAAAATAAAATTACTCCGAGAGCACAGACTATTTTTATAACAATAGCACGGGGCATCCATTAAACTCCTTCCTCCTGAAGGCAATCACCTGGAGAATTCAGCATTTAAGTGTGCCACTCAAGGTTTCATTTTTAAAGCTGATTTTCTTTTTCAGGTTTGGGAAACTGGAAAGTGGTTTTCCTAACTGGAAGGTTAGGTACATTTCTGGCAAAAAAAAAAGAAAAAAAGAAAGCCAGAACGAGGGGCTAGATGGGGTTTTGTCCCGTCAGATGGTGAAATCTGATCTAAATATCTTCTCTTACAGCTTTCATGTTCAGTTTATCTTTCTAAAACTCCTCTTGGTTCTCTCTGATTTCCTTCTGGTTGAATTTCTGGTCTGAATTTCCCCTGCCAGAGTGACCTGTGTGCTTGGAGAAGTGGCTTTGAACCAAATACAGTTAGTCCTCGACTTATAACTGCTCGTTGAATGACTGTTTGAAATTACAATGGCCCTGAAAAAAGTGACTTATGACCGTTTTTCACACTTACGACCGTTGCGGCCTCCCCAGGGTCACGTGATCAAAATTCAGACGCTCGGCAACTGACTTGTACTTATGACGGTTGCAGTGTTCCTGGGCGGGGGATGTCACGTGATCCCCTTTTGCGACCTTCTGACAAGCAAAGTCAATGGGGAAGCCAGATTAAGTTAGTGACCGTATTACTATCTAAACAACTGCAGGGATTCATTTAACAACCGTGTCAAGAGAGGTTGCAAAATGGAGGTAAAACTCACTTAACAAATGTCTCACTGAGCAACAGAAAACTTGGGCTCAGTTGTGGTGGTAATAATAATAATAATAATAATAATAATAATAATAATAATAATAATAATAATAATAATAATAATAATAATAATAATAAGTTGGAAGGGACCTTAGAGGTCATCTAGTCCAACCCCCTGCTCAGGCAGGAAAGCCTATACCATTTTGGACAAATGGCTGTCCAGTCTCTTCTTCAAAACTTCCAGTGTTGGAGCATTCACAGCTTCTGGAGGCAGGTTGTTCCACTGGTTAATTGTTCTAACTGTCAGGAGGTTTCTCCTTAGTTCTAGGTTGCTTCTCTCCTTGATCAGTTTCCATCCGTTGCTTCTTGTCCTGCCTTCAGGAGCTTTGGAGAATAGCTTGACTCCCTCTTCTTTGGGGCAGCCCCTGAAGCTCCTGGTAAGTCGAGGACAACCTGTACGTGGAAAACTTTCTGTTGGGCAAAGTTTTGTTCTGCGTGGACTCACAACAAGGTCAGCGAAAACTTCATTGTACATCTGATTGGTGTGGCCGGATGGGTGCCAGAATGAAATAAGGCTTCTGAACCAAACGTACAGTCCTACACAGTTTTGACAAGAGTCATAAAACAGAAACGCACACCTTGTAGATCTTCCTTGTCTCTTCCTGGCTGGAAGCTTCACACCTGGGATTGGATTTTATGGGCACCTAGAGCAACCGTAGAGATGATGGATGTGACAGCCTAATAACTAGTGATGGTGATGTTCCATTAAGTACCGGTGTGGGCAGCTTTTTGGGAGACAATGGCTGCGTCAAATAGCCCTTAGCTGCCAATTCATACAATGGATGCGACAAGTGCTTTTAGTCTCTACACCTACACCTTTGCTCACACAGCAAGGAAAAAATAAAATCTCCTTTAAGTTGGGCTAGTATCTCGGATACCTCAAGACAGTCTTCTTTGACAAGAAGATGAAAGGACTTTAACATTATCCCAGAGTATCTTTTCCACTTTCAAGCTTTACAAGTCTGAAATTTGTGGGTGGTTCTAAGTCCTCACCAGATGTGACCCTACAGTACTTAGCTTTTTACGATCAACACCGATCATAGATGTTACCAAGCTGGGCTCTCACATGGAAGACTGTTTACATAAAGCAGATTCTTGCTGGTCTGCTAGCCAAGGAATAAACAGAGAAGGATTCTTGTAGGATTAACTCTCTTTGGGTGTCAGCCACTGCATATAGAAGGGATGGGATGTATATTTTAAAGAAGCAACAGAAATGTCTTTAGTAAGTACAGATTTTTGTAAGCCTATATAGCTCACTGCTCTTGACATTGGATAGAATAGAATAGAATAGAATAGAATAGAATGGAATGGAATGGAATGGAATGGAATGGAATGGAATGGAACAGAATAGAATAGAATAGAATAGAATAGAATTACAGAATAGAATTAAAGAAAAATGGAATGGAATGGAATGAAATGGAATAGAAGAGAAGAGAAGCGAAGAGAATAATAATAGAAGAGAATGGAACGGAACGGAACAGAACAGAACAGAATAGAATTACAGAATAGAATTACAGAAAAATGGAATGGAATGGAATGGAATGGAATGAAATGGAAGAGAAGAGAAGAGAAGAGAAGAGAAGAGAAGAGAATAATAATAGAAGAGAATGGAACGGAACGGAACAGAACAAAACAGAATAGAATTACAGAATAGAATTACAGAAAAATGGAATGGAATGAAATGGAAGAGAAGAGAAGAGAACAGAACAGAACGGAACAGAATAGAATTACAGAATAGAATTACAGAAGAATGGAATAGAATAGAATAGAATAGAATAGAATAGATTAGAATAGAATAGAATAGAATAGAATAGAATAGAATAGAATAGAATAGCTTTATTTGTCAAATGTGAGTAGATACACAAAGAATTTGTCTCCGGTGTATAAGCTCTCAGTGTACATGCAAAACAACAAAGTAATAATATTCATAATAACAAAGTCATAATAATGAAAACAACGATACCACTAAGAGAAGATAGTGGATAGATGAGAAGAATAAAAGGAATACAGCTATATGACATGGGTAAATACACTTAGAGATAAGGCAGGACTCTGTTCCTAGCTTTCTCCCTCATTTCTATGAAGAGGTCAGAATGGCATACAGCTTGTTCTAGTCTTGCTGGGGGGGAAATTCAGGAAAGCGATAGAGAGAAAGAGAGAGAAAAGAGATTTGATTTCCTATGAATGGGTCTAGGCGTACACATGAATATAAGTAGAGAACCCTTGGAATTTTCTGGCTAATCCGGTCTAATTTGCTTCGATGCTATACATCGATTGAGCTTAGGATCACACAGCGTGGCCAAGAAGGTTGACAGGAATGTTGTTCTGTAATATAATTAACTCACCACCACAACACACTGTGATACTTGACATCAGCCACCTGGCACACAATGCAAACTCCATTATTGGGTGTATGTGTAAAAATTAAAAGGTGGGTTGCTACTGGCAACTGCAAGTTCAGTCCTTAACCTTTCCAAGGATTACACTTTTCTATGTGTTCTTTGAAACCTATGATCCGCTAATTCGGGTTGCAAAGCAACGTCACTGGGGCTGGTTGTGAAAATCTTCTTGCGGTTTTTCCCCCACAGAAACGGGAAAAAAAAAACCAGAAATAAACTGTGAATTCGCTTAGGGTGGTGTGGTTGAACCCTGAGCCTTTTCAAAATTGTTGGTAGGTATTTCCAAGCGAGTTCTTTTTTTTTTTTTTT
>NW_015398982.1:10553-16637 GCF_001527695.2 Protobothrops mucrosquamatus
AATAATAATAATAATAATAATAATAATAATAATAATAATAATAATAGTAGTAGTAGTAGTAGTAGTAGTAGTAGTAGTAATAATAATAATAATAATAATAATAATAATAATAATAATACAGTTGGAAGGGACCTTGGAGGTCATCTAGTCCAACCCCTGCTCAGGCAGGAAACCCTATACCATTTCAGACAAATGGCTGTCTAGTCTCTTTTTAAAAACTTCCAGTGTTGGAGCACCACCAGTCGCCTAGCAAGGTGTCAAAAACTTGATGACACCCCCCCCAAAAAAGGAAAAAAGTGATAAAGTACAGGTAGTCCTCGACTTACAACAGTTCGCTTAGTGACTGTTCGAAATTACAACGGCACTGAAAAAAGTGCCCCCCCAAGCCACAGCCGAGCAAGACACCTGCCTGCCCGCCCGGCTGCACTTTTCCTCCTGTCCGAGGTTTTCATTGTGAGCATTTCTGTTGAGGATTGGCAGCGGGGATGGGGTGGGGGGATGTTTGGTTTTTTATTCCCCCCCGTCTGCTGGGTGGTTGCAGCATGTTTTGGTCACTTCACATGACCCTGGGACACTGTGACCGTCATAAATATGAATCAGTTGCCAAGCATCTGAATGTAAATCACAAGACCTGGAGATGCTGCAACATTCCAGCTGATCGGCGCTTCTTCTGGGCTCAGCAGAAGTGCCAGGATCAGTGCTGTTTTCCAGCTGATTGGTGCTTCTTCAGGGCTCAGCAGAAGCACCAGGTTCAGCGCTGAGCTCCAGCTGGAGCCTGTCGCTGATCCTGGCGCTTCCACTAGCCCTGACAGTCCCAAAGAAGCGCCGATCAGCTGGAAAGCGGCACTGATCCTGGCGCTTCCGCTGAGCCCTGACAGCCCTGCAGCTCCAACCATCTCTGGCTCAGGCTTGTGCGGTGCTGCCACCGGTTCAGCTCATTCCCCTCCCCTGCTACCACTTTCCTAGGATGGTCGCATACCACCTGCCAGGTGCCAATGTACCACAGGTGGTACCCATACCACTGGTTGAAAAGCCCTGCTATAGACAGCCTGATCCACAACTGTATGAATGCTACTTACGCAGACTTCTCGTACTTCTTGTAGAACCAGGAGAACTTAAAGAAAATGTCAGGTTTCAGGAGAAGAGCTTGCCAGGCGTCAAAGTAGTTCTGGATTTTCAGCACAATGGCATGTTCTGAAAGCACAAGAATGAGATAGGCTGAGTCCAGGTTATAAATCCACATTTGAAAAGGAACAGTAATGTTATGGGCTGTACGAGTCATATCTGTACTGATGGGCTCCAGATTTTACTTTTTTGTCCATCATGACATTGTTGTTGCCAATCCTGGCCATCTTTGCCAGGGTTTGCAAAGGGACCCAACACTAGAAAAGTCTCTTGGAGGCCAGAAGCTACCTCAGGAACAGCCACCATCCCGTCCTAAAAGAGGATTCCTTTTATTCCTCCTCCCATCCGTTTTTTGACCCTCCCAACAAGCATCCTGCCTTCACTGTATGCTCAATGAATGTTCTGGTGCTATTGTCTTCTTCGGTTTTGTCTAAAGAATCATTCATGTTTACTTCAGAAGACCAAGAATTATATATGTTACCATCAAGAGGGATGCCAAGAAAAAGCTTGTTTGAAGTGTCAAGCATGACGCGTCTCATAAGATTCAGGGTGTTGACATGTTCCAACTCGGTGGTCTCTTTCTCCAACTGGTCAAGGTGTACAACTGCTGATTCAACGCAGATGGCTATCATCCGTACAAGACCCGGTCCAGAAAGGGCTGAAATTTTTACAAATGTCTTGATTATATTTCCCTCTCTAGCTTTCTATTTATAGAAAGATAGATTTGTTGCGTATCGTTTGGGCTTAACTAGCACCCAACAGGCCACAATACATTGCTGCCTGAGTTAGGAAAAAGGACATATTGTCATCCCTAATAAAATTATATTCTTATGCAATAGTTTTAAATCAAAACTAATAAAACAGGCATCTTTGAGGGTTCCTTGGTGCTCTGTGAGCTTGGTTATTTTCATTTTTCTTTTTAATACAAATTTTATTAAATGTACATTTTAAAAACAAAAATGGACATGATTCAACTTCCCTGGCTTCAACAGTGCTATTAGTATTACCTTATGTTACAGAAAGAAAAACAGAAACTTAAAATATATTCTTTAACAGGACAGAGTATAACAAACTGTGCGTATAACATCTGTAATTTTTTTGATAAACCATCTTTCAATCGTCAGCATTGTATTTACAGCTTGGTTATTTTCTTGTAGGCATCTCATTACCCAGCTAGATAGCATCATCAGTGCTAGAAGGTAGTGGGGCTTATGCTAGTCTTTCTAGCATTGATGATGTTACCTAGTTGGGTAATGAAACGTCTGCAAGAAAACAAGCAAGCTCAGAGAGACCATGGACCCCACAGGCCTCCTCCTCCTTCTCCTCCCCCCCCCAAATTTCACTCCCTTCTAGCACTGATGATGTTACCTAGTTGGGTAATGAAACATCTGCAAGAAAACAACCAAGCTCAGAGTGTACCAAGGACCCCACAGTCATTCTCCTCCTCCTCTTCCGCCTCCTCCCCACAAGCCTAACTCCTTTCTAGCACTGATGATCTTACCTAGTTGGGTAATGAAATGTCTGCAAGGAAACCACCAAGCTCAGAGAGCACCAAGGACCCCACAGTCGTTCTCCTCCTCCTCCTCTTTCTCCTCCTCCCCCTCCTCCTCCTCCTCCCCACAAGCCTAACTCCTTTCTAGCACTGATGATGTTACCTAGTTGGGTAATGAAACATCTGCAAGAAAACAAGCAAGCTCAGAGAGCGCCAAGGACCCCACAGTTCAACCCTCAGCTACAAGTATTCTCTTCTATTCATACAAACATGTCTACTTACAAACATGCCAACTAATGATCATCTAACTATATATCTTTGCTTCAAATATAAGAAGAAAGGAAAACTATGATGACCTATTTAGTGCCATAAAGACCTGTATTATGCTTGAATTGGTGACTTTTCACCCCTTCCTTGTATATAAAAAAAAATTAATAGATTTTGTCCAGCTCTAACTTGATGGCTATCTCATTTTACCTAATGGTAAAACTAACCAGGCTCCAAAGTCTATCCATCAGGTGCACTTTAACCCTATAATATTCTTTCTCTTTCTCATTCTCTTTATATCAGAAGTGGTTTAATGTGGCCCGCGAAGCCATCCTGGAAACAGTGAGGGAATGGCCCCCTTTGCCTCGGCCCTGGCCCAGGCCAGCTGGGAGCCAATGTACAATTTTGTGGTGGCCATCTATGCTAAAACACATTCAATCTTAGCTCCACAAGGCCGTCTAGAAACAGCGAGGAACCAGCCCCTGCCGCGTCGGCCCCGTCCCCTGGGTGCATGCTGGGGAGGGGTCACCCTTTGTGAGGAATGAAGAAATGCACCATCGCCTGGAAGTGGCCAGCAAATGGCCCTCGCCTACTTCACATATCCGGCTTGATGGGCTCCGGGGGAGGGGTTTCAGCAGGCTCTTCCAGTGGACCATGCCTTGGCCCTTGCCCCGGTCCCACCCCCTTCTGCCAGAGACCCTCAGATCTGTCCCACTCCTGCCCAGGCCCCCACAGGCCCCCTTGACGCAAATGATGTAGAGCTGGCCACGCCCACCCAGTAGGCCGCACCCACTCCAGCTACGCCCCCCCTGGCCACACCTACCCGCCCCCCCAAGGACAACCGCAATGCTGATGTGGCCCTCAATGAAATTGAGTTTGACACCCCTGCTTTCTATACTTCAGTTCAGAAACAGAGCCAAAGGCAGAGTCACAGCGGGAAGACCCAACTGGGTATATTTACCCTTTGTGAAAAATGGACGGATCTCTTTCCAGAGAGTCGGGTTATTGTTAAAGATGATGCCGTTTTCATGCATGCCAATGCACTGCAATCCAGGCTTGCTGCCAAAGCGAGAACTGTAATGTCCATGTTTCATGACGTGGAACATGCTTGACGATCTAGAAGAGGTAGAAGAGGAAGACATTTCATCAAGAGCTCTCGTCTGTTTGCCCAGGGTTTCACACCCTGCCCGAGGTAAACCAGGCGCTTATAACTGAAACAGATCCACGGGGGGGGGGGGGGAGGAGGGGAAATTATCCAAAATTTTGCCCGTGCTTAAATTTATGCCATACTTAGCATCGAGATCTCAAATAATAGAAGAGAATGGGCAAGCTTGCAAGAATCCTCCTCCCAAAGGCTATGCAGCCTTACTTGAACGGACTGGATTTTCTCCGGCAGCATAATATAAAACACACATATCAAGCTCCACCGACATTCCAGCCCAGCGTCTGGGAGAAAAGTCAGGTCTTCAAGGGCTTTCAAAAGAGGGGGGGGGGACATGATAGCAGTGTTCCAATATCTCAGGGGCTGCCCCAAAGAAGAGGCAGTCAAGCTATTCTCCAAAGCGCCTGAAGGCAGGACAAGAAGCAACGGATGGAAACTAATCAAGCAACCTAGAACTAAGGAGAAACTTCCTGACAGTTAGAACAATTAACCAGTGGAACAACCTGCCTCCAGAAGCGGTGAATGCTCCAACACTGGAAGTTTTTAAGACGAGACTGGACAGCCATTTGTCCGAAATGGGATAGGGTTTCCTGCCTGAGCAGGGGGTTGGACTAGATGACCTCCAAGATCCCTTCCAACTTTTTATTATTATTATTATTATTATTATTATTATTATTATTATTATTATTATTATTATCATCATCATCATCATCATCATCATCATCATCATCATCGTTATTATTATTATTATTATTATTATTATTATTATTATTATTATTATTATTATTATCATCATCATCATCATCATCATCATCATCATCATCGTTGTTATTATTATTATTATTATTATTATTATTATTATTATTATTATTATTATTATTATTATTATTATTATCAGCAGGACCTGAGGGTCATCTTGTTCAAGAGGGCAGGCGCCACCATGGAGAAGTTATACCTCCCGAGTCCTACCTAAGTGGGATAGCAATAGACTTATATACCGCTTCATCGTGCTTTACAGCACTCTCTGGGCGATTTACACAGTCAGCATATTGCCCCCAACAATTTAGGTCCTCATTTTACCAACCCTGAAAGGATGGAAGGCTGAGTCAACCTCGATTCCTGTCAATGTCGAACTCCAGGCTGTGGGCAGAGTTAGCTTGAAAATACTGCATTCAAACCACTGTGTCGTTACAGATTCCTCTATAGACCCCACACTGCCAGACCTTGTGAAAAGGGCAGAAACTTCCAGAAGTAGGTGCTCCTACAAGTTAGTTGTCCCCATGCCATGTAGGGCTTTAGATGCGACAACTGGAACCTCAAATTGCAACCAAACGCTTACCCAGAGCCAATTCAGGTCTGTTTTTTTAAAAATTCTTTTCAAGGGCAACCTTGAAAAAGCACATTGTGATAGTCCAACTAGGATATCTACCTCCCAATCTAGGAATGGTCCACACGATGGATTTTGGCAAGGGCCTCTTGGCTAGCGCTGCCACCCACTCCCTTCTCCAATTTGCATGGATTTTCACAGTCCACCAAGAATAGGTAATGGAGAAGGTAATGAAAGTGGTAATATATCTGACTATTTTGCCGTGCTCAGATGAGCTAGAAAATTGGCTTCTTGGCATCTGTGTCTGGACGGCTGCAGGCAGCCTTCAAAACTGAATCTATAGAGGGCGATAGAAGCTTAAAAATGTCAGTGCCATCATTTAAAGAGAAAACAAAAACCAGCAGTTAAGTTGAAGGAGGAAAAAATTAAGGGATGAACATCTCAGGGGCTGCCCCAAAGAAGAGGCAGTCAAGCTATTCTCCAAAGTGCCTGAAGGCAGGACAAGAAGCAATGGATGGAAACTCATCAAGGAGAGAAGCAACCTAGAACTAAGGAGAAACTTCCTGACAGTTAGAACAATTAACCAGTGGAACAACCTGCCTCCAGAAGCGGTGAATGCTCCAACACTGGAAGTTTTTAAGAAGAAACTGGACAGCCATTTGTCCGAAATGGTATAGGGTTTCCTGCCTGAGCAGGGGGTTGGACTAGATG
>NW_015398982.1:23963-25472 GCF_001527695.2 Protobothrops mucrosquamatus
TCTTCTTCTTCTTCTTCTTCTTCTTCTTCTTCTTCTTCTTCTTCTTCTTCTTCTTCTTCTTCTTCTTCTTCTTCTTCTTCTTCTTCTTCTTCTTCTTCTTCTTCTTCTTCTTCTTCTTCTTCTTCTTCTTCTTCTTCTCCTTCTCCTTCTCCTTCTCCTTCTCCTTCTCCTTCTCCTTCTCCTTCTCCTTCTCCTTCTCATTATTATTATTATTATTATTATTATTATTATTATTATTATTATTATTATTATTATTATTATTATTATTATTATTATTATTATTATTATTATTATTATTATTATTGTGTTAAAGTTTTGTAAATGCCACTTGAATAAAGCTGAAGTTTTCTTTTGGCGTTGCACAGAGTGGATATTCTCTCTCTCTCACGATCCCTGAATACCAAGCATCAGCTGAAGGGAAGCAAGGCAGATGCGTAAAATTATCAAATGCAACGTGTGGAATTAAATGGCATGATTATGGTCTACAGAACTACATTTGGGAAAAAACAACAACAGAATGTTGTGGTTATAACTTTTAATTTTTTTGTTGAAAAAAAAATCAAATGGTTCAGTAAACCAATAAAACTAATACATGTGAGAACTACAGCATTGGAGGAGAAGACCATTAACTATAGAGGATAGAACATACAGTTTCGGATAAGTAGGCAAAATGTCTGAAAAGAACATATCTCCAAGGTTCACATTTCTCCAGGACCATTAATGAAGAATTGCCCAGGTCAGCTTCTGGAGAAAGTTCTTTGGGAAACCTTTTCATTTAATTTTATTAGCAGTTCCTTTTATTGATATGATCACCGCCATTATTGTTCTGCTCCCTTTTTGGGGTCATCTGAAATTCATCAACATTTTAAGAAGATGCATAGAGAGAGAAAAAAATCCTAGTTCTTTATCCTTTACACATAAAGAAATGCAGGATAAAAATAAAAGAATGGAAAAGAGAAAGAGTTTGCCTTTGGAAGAAGCCATCAGATGCCCCACGACGCTAAACAGTCCAAAATTAATGGAAATAGTTAACTTTTGATTCTGCTCTCACCTAAAAAGAGCTGAAGCCAAAGCAGGCAAAATTAGACTTTTCCCGAGTAAAAACGAAGATGCGAGAGAAAGAAAGAGGAAAAAGCACAGATTGAGATTAAGATGTCTACAACTCTCTCCCCAAATCTTTGCTCTTTTTACAGAATCGATTTTTCATTCCACCCTGCCCAGGAAAAAAGAAAACAAAAACAAAATAAAACCAGAAAAGTTGTAAAAGTTACCTGGTTCTTTGCACACTTGCTTATTCTAGCATCTCTAGTCGGCTACCTTTGCTAATGATGCTGTCCTTTTAAAGATCAGAAAAGAGTTTGTACTGATCACTCTTTATGTAGCATCTTTTTTTATATAGAGGTACTCCTTGTTGCTAAGGGATTGGTTGCTAAGAGATGTTGTTGGTGGGTTGTTAGGGGTTTTTTTCCCCCTGTAGGTCAGAGGGCTTTGTAGCCTAAAAAAGAGAAT
>NW_015398983.1:0-1228 GCF_001527695.2 Protobothrops mucrosquamatus
TCAATCTGTTGTGGGAGCCTTGGGTTCGTGGTGGGCTTCTTGTCCTTGGCTTAGTGGAATTGTTTGTTAAGTGAGTTTTGCCTCACTTTACGACCTGTCTTGTCAACGGTTGTTAAGTGAACCGCCGCAGTTATTAAATTATTAACAAAATTGTGAAGTGAATCCGGCTTTCCCCGTCGACTTTGCTTATCAGAAGGTCACAAAAGGGGATCACGTGACCCCGGGACGCTGTGACCGTCATAAATACGAATCAGTTGTCAGGCATCTGAATTTTGATTACGTGACTCTGGGGAGGCTGCAACGGTTGTTAAGTGTGAAAAAGGGCCGTAAGTCACTTTTTTTTCAGTGCCGTTGTAACTTGGAACGGTCGCTAAACAAACCCGTCGTAAGTTGAGGACATAACTGTATGTTCCAGTTGTGAGTTTACATGGGTTTTTCTTATGCAAATGATAACCAAACCGAGGCTGATTTGAGTCCGTTTTTCTTGGAGAGGGACAGTTTTAGACCGTTCCCGCTTTTTTTTTTTCCACTCTTCCTTTTCTCTTCTCTGAAAGGGGAGTGAGAATAAATTCCAATTGTTCAAAAGAGGAACAGATTGTTAGCAAAGCTCCATGAAGAGTTAAGAGGAGATTGGACAGCCCTTTGTCTGAAATGGTATTGGGTTTCCTGCCTGAGCAGGGGGCTGGACTAGATGACCTCCAAGGTCCCTTCCATCTGTTATTCTGTTATTCTTTTTTCCTTCCTCCCTCCCTCCCTCCCTCCAACACTGGAAGTTTTTAAGAAGAGACTGGACAGCCGTTTGTCTGCAATGGTACAGGGTTTCCTGCCTGAGCAGGGGATTGGACTAAATGACCTCCAAGGTCCCTTCCAGCTCTGTTATTCTGTTATTCTTTTTTCCTTCCTCCCTCCCTCCCTCCAACACTGGAAGTTTTTAAGAAGAGACTGGACAGCTGTTTGTCTGCAATGGTACAGGGTTTCCTGCCTGAGCAGGGGGTTGGACTAGATGACCTCCAAGGTCCCTTCCTTCTGTTATTCTTTTTCCTTCCTTCCTTCCTTCCTTCCTTCCTTCCTTCCTTCCTTCCTTCCTTCCTTCCTTCCTTCCTTCCTCCCTCCCTCTCTCCCTCCCTCCCTCCCTCCCTCCCTCCAACACTGGAAGTTTTTAAGAAGAGAGAGACTGGACAGCCATTTGTCTGAAATGGTACAGGGTTTCCTGCCTGAGCAGGGGGTT
>NW_015398983.1:4420-6768 GCF_001527695.2 Protobothrops mucrosquamatus
TGCTTCGGTTTTGGTGACACAAGATAGCCGGAGTGAGTCAGACTTTGAAATTCTGTCTTTATTTTTCTCTTTGTGGAACAAAATAGTCATGCAATCTGTAGCTATCCGACACCTCCCAGATTCAGTAGGCTTCTTAACAAACAATAGTCCTAAACTTCACATCCCCTCCTTTTTTTAAATAATAATAATAATAATAATAATAATAATAATAATAATAATAATAATAATAATAATAATAATAATAATAATAATATAATGTAAGCAAGAACTGGTGAGATCATAAAATAGAGAAAGTCATAGAAAATGATAAAATTAAACTGCTCTGGGACTTCAGAATTCAAACAGACAAGCACCTGCAACATAACACCCCGGACTTAACAATTGTCGATAAGAAAGACAAAAAAAAAGTCTGGATCGTGGACGTGGCAGTGCCTGGAGACAGCAGAATAGACAAGAAAGAACTGGAGAAGATCACAAAATACAAAGACCTACAAATAGAAATAGAAAGACTGTGGCAAAGGCAAGCAAGGGTGGTACCAATAGTCCTAGGCGCCTTGGGTGCAATCCCAAAACAGCTGGAGCACCACTTGGACACCATCATCGGCATTGACAAATTCGCCATTAGTCAATTGCAAAAGGCGGCCTTACTAGGAACTGCTTCCATCCTGCGACGAGATCTGTAATACCATCAGACATCCACATCTGCCTATCCCAGGTCCTTGGGAAGTGCTTGATAGGTAGACAAAAATGCCAAATCCGGTCTGAACATCTGGCTGACTGTGCGATGATTAATAATAATAATAATAATAATAATAATAATAATAATAATAATAATACCATCTAGGATGCTGGCAGCAACTTGTGTCAACCATCAGCACCAGTCAATTTGAATGTTCATTTGACTGAGGTTCACGTCTTAGTAATAATAACAGTAATAATAATAATAACAACAACAACAACAACAACAACAATAATAATAATAATAATATGTTTGAATGAGATGGAATTTATTGAACAATGGTACAAGTAAATCCACCTGTTAGTTATCTAACAGTTGTTTTTTGGCCCTCCTAATTTTAATTTGAATTGTTTCTCCCAATTTTATTTTGTTTGTTTGTTTGTAAAAGCGCCGCGAATGTGGCCAACCTTTTTTGTCTGGATAGTGTAGAAGAGTGCTTACAACAATATTGTAAGTGCCGAAGATCGCTACACAGAGGGCTAGCCCTGATTAAAAATTCATATTTTTAATCTGCGATTAACGAGTTGTCTGAGCAGGCTGATTAATTGCTTATGTGATCTCAGCTGCGCACGAATCACAGCTCTCCAAGATTTTACCTTGTTGCTCTTTAAATTTAAAAAAAACACACAAAATGAACTTGCTGGGTTTCCCCTGAGTTTCTGGCCTGCTGGAAGAGCCTATGCCTTTGATTTTAAATTCACCGTCTCTTTGTCGCTTTGTCAGTTGGACGGTGTGTCCCCATGAAGCTTAGGCTTGTAAGGCAGACTTCAAGACAGGGCTGCATCTGCTTATAATATCATTAAAATGGATATTTGGGGCCCGGAATGGCTTAATAAGGATTGGCTTTAGAGCAGCTTGCAGTCTGGAGCTTTTGCCAAGCTTGCTTTCTCGTCTGTTGTATAATAAGGGTTTGTTTGTGTGTGGGGGGGTTCGGCCTAATTAAGTGGAGAGCAGGAACTGAATGAGAGGCAATTAATGCATTCATCAGGTATATGAAATGCATCTTTTTTTAATAAAAAAAATACTTGCTGCAGTTGAATGAGAGGCAATTAATGCATTCATCAGGAATGTGAAATGCATCTTTTTTTATAAAAAAAATACTTGCTGCAGTTGAATGAGAGCAATTAATGCATTCATCAGGAATGTGAAATGCATCTTTTTTTATAAAAAAAAATGCTGCAGTTGAATGAGAGGCAATTAATGCATTCATCAGGAATGTGAAATGCATCTTTTTTTATAAAAAAAATGCTGCAGTTGAATGAGAGGCAATTAATGCATTCATCAGGTATGTGAAATGCATCTTTTTTTTTATAAAAAAAATGCTGCAGTTGAAAGGCAATTAATGCATTCATCAGGTATGTGAAATGCATCTTTTTTTTAATAAAAAAAATACTTGCTGCAGTTGAATGAGAGGCAATTAATGCATTCATCAGGTATGTGAAATGCATCTTTTTTTTTATAAAAAAAATGCTGCAGTTGAATGAGAGGCAATTAATGCATTCATCAGGTATGTGAAATGCATCTTTTATAAAAAAAATACTTGCTGCAGTTGAATGAGAGGCAATTAATGCATTCATCAGGTATGTGAAATGCATCTTTTTAAAAAAAA
>NW_015398984.1:5313-6767 GCF_001527695.2 Protobothrops mucrosquamatus
AGGGAGGGAGGGAGGGAGGGAAGATTGAGGAAGGGAAGAGAAGAAAAAAGGTAGAGGGATGGAGTGAAGGAAAGAAAGAAGGGGAAAGAGAAGGGAAAGAAAAGAAAAGAAAAAAGAAAGAAGATGGAGGGAGGGAGGGAAGGAAGGAAGGAAGGAAGGAAGGAAGGAAAGGAAAGGAAGGACTTTATCTTTCATGGTCCTCTTAACATTTAACCCAAGCCTGGGCACATGTAGTGCACCAAGTCAATCTGTAAATCTCAAACAAACATTGTCTGGGGAGAGCAGCCAAGTCAGAGCCCACCTCCCTGTACTCTGTTTGAGGATAAATCTCTTGAAGAAATAAAGCGGGATTAATGATTAAACAGGAAAGATGAACACGATTTCCAAGGAGCTGTAAGCACCAGGCAGAAAACTGTTTGAGGCCACCTTTTTTTCGGAAGAGGAGGGCCTCCCCCCCACACAACCTCTCAGGAACACAACAGCCTTTCAAGTGATCCTTACATCCTAAGTCAACAAAGGCCGTCCTTAGATCAGATATATCAACTGGCCTCTGTTTCCCCTGGTTTCTAGCACTTGTCCCTAGTAAATGATTTCCTGTTGTGCCCTTCGATTTGACTTTTGAGAAGGCCTGGATCAACACCCCCTCTCCCCCCTTTCTTTTTTCAGAGGTGATGTGAGATGTTTGGTTTAGGTTTCTTCCCAGGGTCTCCCTCGACACGTTATTCTGGGTTATTTTGATAACCCCTTTGGCCCGTCCTGGTACATACCCTACAATCCTGTCCCTCGCCCGGTTTCATGTGGATAAACCGGGGTGTTCTTCATTTGTATGGAAGGACGGTCCAGGGGATCCATGAAGCCCCAGGAAGAGACGTTGAGGGAACCATTAAGTTCCCAGAAGAGAAAATAAAGTAAGGAACGAGAGTCTAAACCAGAAGTGTCCAACTTTGGCAACTTTAAGACCTCTGGGACTTCAACTCCCAGAATTCTCCAGCCAGTTCCTTTGGATCAGGGGTCTTCAAACTTGGCCCTTTGATGACATGTGGACTTCAACTCCCAGAATTCCTCAGCCAGCATGCCCAAGCCAAATTTGAAGACCCCTGCTTTGGATAGTTCCTATTCCACAGATCCTCTAAGGCAGGGGTCTTCAAACTTGGCCCTTTTATGACTTGTGGACTTCAACTCCCAGAATTCCTCAGCAAGCATGCCTGGCTGTGGAATTCTGGGAGTTGAAGTCCACAAGTCATAGAAGGGCCAGGTTTGAAGACCCCTGCTCTAAGGAGACCTTGACTGGGGATAATATGTCTCCAACTTGCTCCTTGTTGAAACATAACACCCGATTCCATATCTTATGTTGCTGGTTTAGACTAGGATTCATTTCTTACTCCAGTTTCTTACTCCAGTTTTCTCACTTGTTTCTCTGAAGGAAAGCATTTCAAGTAAGTTAGAAGAGCCAT
>NW_015398985.1:0-1153 GCF_001527695.2 Protobothrops mucrosquamatus
AAAGCAGGTGTTCCCGACAAACACATCTTCACCCAGCATCTGGTTAAATTATCCTTCCCCAGTTGTTCATTTTCAGGACGGGTGGGGCTGCTGTTGACCTCTGTGCCTCCCATTGCTCTGCTTTCCTCACCTGTGGATCGAGCGGGAGGCACAATTGATTATTGTATTTGAACTTGGACCTTAGTAGTCTTCCATGTGTCAAATGAATCATGATTAATGTAAGAGGTTATTCTAACATTGTGGTATCTTTGCATTTTATTTTAATGTATAGTTTTTTCTTTTTTTCATATTTTCTACACCAATTTCATAAACAATTAACATTGCACTTTTCTTTAAATCCTATAGGCAAAGAGGATGGCAATAAGAGCACTCTGGACAACTGAGAATAAGAAGCAACGTTGAAAGAAAATTGACCCAGAAATCAAAATATTTTGCATTTCCTTCAGAAAGTCATAATATTCTCCTTCTCCAGCAGGTGATAGGTAAAATTAAGAGAAAATTAAGAAAGATTTCAAGCTGGAATAAGTAGAGCCTAGGGAGGATTTTAGGTAGGGATGATTTTAAGAAAATTTTAATTGACACACAGCTTCTAATATTTGGCTTTTAATTTGGTTTTATGGGGGTTTTTTGTTCTTTGATGTATCTTGTTTGTCTCTTTTAATATGCTGTGCACCGCCCTGAGTCCTACGGGAGAAGGGCGGTATATAAATTAAATTATTAAATTAAATTAAACTCAAGGATACATTACATGAAAAGTCAAGGGAGATTATTCTTTATTCAGTAAAACAGGGAAATATCTGGAAGTCACTGGATAGGAAAAAGTCACTTGGAGAGCCACCCAAAGCAGACAGTGATGCAAGCCATGCTCTGGGACGAAGAAAACAGCTTTAATTAAAAAAATAACCATTAAAAAAGGGATCACACATGTTTTGATATCCTGAAGGATATAAGTAATGGAAAAGCTCCATAGATGTGTTTATTGTGCAAAAGATACAACTTGCAAATCACAGCTGATTACGCATAAGAGGACCCATACAGGAGAGAAGCCATAAAATTTCTCCAAATGTGGTAAATACTCTACTGAGCATGGCAATGTGGTGAGACATCAGAGGACTGACATCACGTATGAGTGCCTGGATAATGTGAAAGTTTC
>NW_015398985.1:4740-6767 GCF_001527695.2 Protobothrops mucrosquamatus
GATCGAAGCAGCAGCTGGGAGGTGAGTTGAAGAGAGGTCGGAGGAGAGGCCGGGAGCGAGTAGGGCTGTTTGGTTTCCTCCACTGCGTGGAAGCAGAGAAGCAACTCGGCTGAAGCATCTCAGCTGCTGCTGCTGCAAATCCCTTCCCTCCCCAACTTTTAAGTCCACTGGTGCTGCACGCTGTTAAAGTGGTGGCTGCGATTTTGTGCTGGTGGGAAGATTTAAAAAGTCTCTTTCAAGTGAAGGTTGATACTTTGGGAATGGCTTCCCTCCAGAGGTTGTGGATGCTCCATCACTCGAGGCATGTAACAGAGTTGGAAGGAACCTTAGAGGTCTTCTATTCCAACCCCCTGATCAAGCAGGAGACCCTGTACCATTTCAGACAAATGGCTGTCCCGTCTCTTCAAAACCACCACTGATGGAGCATCCACAACTTCTGAAGGCAAACCGTTCCATTGGTTAATTGTTCTCAGGGTCAGGAAATTTTTCCTTAGTTCTAGTTTACTTCTCTCCTTGATTAGTTTCCATCCACTGCTTGTCTTTCCTTCTGGTGCTTTGGAAAATAAGTTGACCCCCCCCCTCTTGCCCCCTCAAGTATTGGAACATGTCACCCCTAGTTCTTCCTTTCACTAAACTAGATATACCCAATTCCTGCAGCCATTCTTTATATGTTTTAGCCTCCAGCCCCCTAATCATCCTTACTGCTTTCTCTTGGCTCTTTATAGAATCTCAACACTTTTTTTATATTGTGGTGACCAAAATTGGATTCAGTATTCCCAGTATGGTCTTACCATAGCAGTATAAATTGGTGCTAACACTTCACCTGATCTTGATTCTTTGCCTCTGTTTAGGCAGCCTAGCATTGCATTGGCTGTTTTGGCCACTGCATCACAATGTTGGCTCATATTAAGTGCTTGTCCACTAAAACTTCAAGATGTCATAACATTGAGTTCAGGCCCCTCAAGTGAAGTTTTCCAGTAGTTCTTTTATTCTTGTGTTATTTGGACAAAAAGCAAGGCATGCATGCTTAATTAGTTCTTTTGTGTTTATACATATACTTGTCTAATTTTAAAGTTATTTTACTACAGTAAGTTATTCCCAACAAGGCTACTCAGGTTGCTGTAAGTATTGCTGCCCAACTAAGCTACTCATTCACACAATACTCACATATCCTCTCAACACAGGTGATCAGGCTATGTTAGAGTGGGCTGGAAAGCAGATTCAGGGTGTCCCCTGCTCCAACAAAGGTGTCTTGAAATTTGGGGTCTGGTTCATCCCAGTTTTCTCTTTATACCCAACTTGTTTACTCAGAATCCATGTGCAATCCTGCCCCAGCCCTGCCAGGAACTTTACATCCTCATGCTTTGGTCCAAGACTCCATAAAAAAAGGCAACATCCTACACTCCTTACGCCCACTGATGCTCTACCTGGTATCATCAATAATAGATCGTTCATACAGGCACTCAGAATCTTTCCTTATCAGTAGTACACACATTCCAGCAACGCGAGTTTCCCCAATGTGATCTCACAAAAAGGCTAACTATGGTTGCATTACAGGCCCTCTATAATCATAACTTATATTTGTGATATGTTCATAACATATAACATAAAATATGTAACAAAGATCCCTCTCGCAGTTACTGCTATTGAGCCAAGTTCCACCAATTTTGTACCTTGATGTTTGCTTTTTCTTCCCTAAGAGTAAAACCTAATTTCTTTTCTCCATTGAATTTTTTTTTTGAAAAAGGTTTTATTGATTTTCTAATTTTACATTTAAGTATTTGAAAAGCAAAGTGGCGGCTGGGTTAACCAATAATTCAATGACATGCAGATATCTTTAATACAAATCTCAAAATACCACATTAAATATTTTTTATAACAAGTTTTTATTGGTTTTCCAGTTTTACATTTAAGTATTTGGAAAGCAGGGTGGTGATTGAGTAGTCAATAGTACAATAACAAAATCTTTAGTACATAAATTCCTTCTCTATTTCCCTTAACATTTACTGTATCATATTTAGGCTAAT
>NW_015398986.1:0-1680 GCF_001527695.2 Protobothrops mucrosquamatus
ACCTAGGGAGGATTTTATTTAGGGTGATTTTAAAAATAATTTTAAATAGAGACACAGCTTCTAATATTCGGTTTTTTAATCTGGTTTTACAGGGGTTTGTATTTTTATGCTTTGTATTTGTACTGTTTTTAATACGCTGTGCACCGCCCTGAGTCCTGCGGGAGAAGGGCGGTATATAAATTAAATTAATAAATAATAAATAAATAAATAAATATAGATTTTTTCCCATGACCATAAAAGTAATCTCCAATTGACCATATATTCATTCTTGTGATGTGTGTAAATTTGGCTTGCGAGGGGAGGGAAAATACTTGATGGTGTATGTACAATAATCTCCCAAAATAGCATTACATGTGTGTCACGTGCACGTTAAACATACAGAGGCCTAAATCCAGCAAGCCGTGGCTCTGCTTGTTCGGGGTCTGTGTTGGGTGCCCTGGACTGAGGGGGTAAAGACAAGCGGGGGGGGGAGGGGGGGGCAAAGGCTGCTGCCTTCCTCCCTTGGAAGAGAAGAGAAGCCGGATTCTGCCTCTCCCTTGAGCTGCAGGGCTGGGACTAAAACCGGGCAGAGGGAGCCCCCTGCTGGCTGGATGCGGGCCGGCGGCCCTCTCCCTCTAGGCTTCCCAGGCCTGGTTTTTGCCCTTCCTTCCTTCCTTACCCTGCTCTCCGGCCTCGGCCTCTGCCACCACCGGCTCCTCTCCGGCCAGGCTCCCAGGCGAAGCTCCTTCAAGCTTCCAGACCTGAAACATCGGGGGAAACCAGTGAAAAGTGCCCCCCAGCGAAGCCGATTCCATAAACTTTAATAGATCAGTCACTTCTCGGACAACGGTTTGTTTGTGAATTGCTCCAGTTGGGGGAACCGGGAGCTTCCCAACTCTGGCCTTAAACGCTGCCAGGCAAGAGAGAGGAAAGAAGAACGGGCAAAAAGGGCTAAATGAGCTAAAAGCATCCAGGCGGTCCTCGACTTAGTGCCGCCATTTGTTCAGTGACTGTTTGAACAGCATTGAAAAAAGTGATTTACACCCGGTCCTCATACTTACGACCATCGCTCCCTCCCCACAGCCACACGACCACCATGCAGACGCTTGTCACCTGGCGGGTGTTTATGGCCACCGCGGCACCCCTGGAGGGGGCCTTTCTGGTCGCCATTCACACCTTCCCAGCTGGCTTCCAACAAGCGAAGTCAATGGGGGGGGAGAGATGGATTCGCTTAACGACTGAGTAATTTATTTTACAACTGCAGTGATTCACTTAACAACCATGGCCAAAAAGCTGTAAAATAAGCGGGACTCACTTAACGGCCACCTTGCTTAGTAATAGAAACTCTGGCCCCAACTAGGGTGGTGGGCCGAGGACCGCCTGAGAGATGGGAGGGCAGCAAAGGGCCCTTAAAAGAAGCTCATTTTTTTTCCCTTGAGGGCCTTTTGCAGCCTGGATTTCAGGTTTCTGCAGCCCTCGACACCCGTAATTTGAAACAATCGTCCAGGGAAAGGAAAGCGCCCGCTTGGTGACTTAAACGAGCCCCCCCTTCCCCGGGGGGGGCATAGCCGGAGGGATGAAGCTGCCCCTTTGCCCTATTGAGAGAAGGGGCAAGGATCCCACCCGGGGGGGGGGGCGAAAGAAATTCCTTCCTGATAAATCAGAAACACTTAAAGCACCTTTAAACTAATTCAATGAGTT
>NW_015398986.1:2149-6767 GCF_001527695.2 Protobothrops mucrosquamatus
TAGTAGAAGGAAGTGCAGTGCAGGCTGACAACATGCCGTTCTGTGGAGTTTAAAGAATAAAATGTTGCATTCTCGTGAGTGGTTTTTACTAAACACTGCAGGCGGCTGATAAACGGCCCTTTAAGCGCCAGGCTTTATGGAGAGGCCTTTGTGAGACCGGAGCTCCCCGTCTGGCTGTGGGAGCCCCACCGGACCCAGCCGCCTGCTCCCTCCGGCGCAGCTCGCCCACGGGGGGGGGGGGGGGGGGGGGGGGGGTGAAGGGGGGGGCGGCTTCATCCATTCTCTGCCGACTGTTGGGAACAGCTTCTCCGGTTCATCTTTGGCTTCAGGACACCCAGCTAGCCCGAGCAGAAACAAGCACCAGGGAACCCGTCCGCAGGGGCTCCTGTCCCCAATCCGCCACTGCGGAGGTTCTGTAGAGCCTGCCTCTGCTGTAGCCCACAGGCTGAATCCCTCTGCCCCCTCCGGGACGTGAAGCAGGGCGTCCCTGGAGGAGGTGTGCTCCCCCCCCCTTGGAGAGTCCTACCTGCACGCAGCCATCCGTGTCCCCCGTGACCAGGAGGCTCTGCACATCCCAGTCCTTCACGTCAAAGAAGCAGCAGCAGGAGATGATCCCTCCGGGCCTTAAGGGAGCCTCTCCTCTGGCCAGGGGCTGCCCGTTGACTGTCCACAGGCACAGGGTCGTTCCGGCACACGAAGCCACCTCGCCCTACAAAACCGTCCCAAGCGCAGTTCAGGCCAACGCCCTTCCCGTCGCGCAAGTAAGATTAGACAGCCAGCATGGGCCAGGCAGGAAAGTGGGCTCGGCCACACAGGAGCAGCCCAGGCGAGTTACACGAACGGAGGAGAGATTATCACAACAGCAAAAGCTCAAAATGATCTGGGCCACGGAACGACGCCTGCCCAGTCTCCCTCCTTCCCCTTTTAGGGAAGATGGCGGAGAAAGCGGGCGCATGGCTGCTTCAGAGGGCCCTGGATGAAATCCTGAATCCCTTCCAGCCAGGATTCAGTCAAGGGACAGAAACAGCCTCGGCTGCAGCCTGGCGAGAGCAGGATGGGGGTAGCGCAACCATCCTTGACCTCTCAGTGGCCTTCGATGCCGTTGACTAGGGTGTCCTCGGGGGCTGGCTATGGGGTTTGGAGTTGGGGGCTGGGTGGCGCAGTTCTGGGCTGGTTTGTCTCCTTTCTCCAATCAATGTGGATAGGGAGTGAGAGGTCCAGTCCATGGTCGGATGCGTGGGTGGGTGGGTGGGTGGAACAGTGGCCCAACTCCTCTCCTTTCTGCTCATTCCCAGCTCCAAAGCCTCTTCCTCTGGCTTGATCTTCACCTGATCCTAATCAGTTCCCTGCAAGTACGTTCCCCTGCATCAACCGGCGCATCCCTTTGAGAAACCAGCAAGGCAGGAGAGGACTTTTGTCTCCCAAGATGAACCTGGCCGATGCAGACAACATGAGATAACCCTGGGTGGATTGGGGGAGGGGGGAGGGGAGAAGCTTCTGCTATTTCACCAATATGGCATCCAACAACGGCGTCTGGAGGGTTGCATGTAACCAAACACACCGGAGGGCAAAATCTCTTGAAAGCTGAAAGCTCCCAGAGTTAGCAGCCCTCCTCCTGCTGCTGCTGCTGCTCCTCCTTCTCCCCCTCCTCCTCCTCCTCCTCCTCCTCCTCCTCCTCGGCTGCTCTGACTCAGAGGCTGCTTTTAGTGCCCTCTTTCAACATTAAGGATCCTATTAAAAACCTCGGTAAAAAGAAAAAAAATCAATCTGTCGCGCCTCAGGATGGTTTCTCACAGAGAAGAGCACCCATTAAGTCATCATGAAATGTTCATGGATTTGTCAGAAGAACGATGATAAATGAAGGCCTCACCGTTGAATCATTGATGGCAACCGCCGAGAGGCCGGCCTCGTGGGCAGGAAGCCGGGTGAGGCACGTCAACCGGTTCAGGTCCCAGAAGATGCAGGATCCGTCCGCAGAGCCACTCACCAGGAGGCCGTAGGCCGTGGAGGCGGCCAAGCAGGTCACCGGCTGGGTGTGTCCATATAGAGGCTGGGGAGCAGAGCAAGCAATGAGTACAACACACACACACACACACACACCCTGAGAGAGAGCAGTGGGAGGAGGGCCCTTTGGGAAGGGACAGAAGGCACCAGGGCACAATCTCCTCCTTCTGGGACCCCCCCCCCGGGTAGGAAGGCAACGCAATTCCAAAAGGGCTTGAAATAAAAGCAGAGAAGGAGGATTGCCCCTTTAATATCCGAGCACCAGAACTTCAGCTTTGCAACCAAACCGGGGAATGTCAGAGCCACACCGTTTTTTAAAAAGGAAAATATTGAACAATGGAGCCTTCTCTCAGACCTATAGTACTAAAACACATCAGTCAACGGTGAGAATGCAGAATTAAATGCCGACATTGCTGTCTGCCAACTTCTGGCGTGACTCTGGTTGCGATTCCTGTTCCTGCTCTGTCACTGCATCTCAGAGAGGGGGAGACAGGAGGGCAGCTGCTCTCGGCTACTCACACCGAAAGATGGAAAAGGTGGGGGGGAGGGGTAAAGATACAACAAGTTATGCGTGAGCAAACTTTTCTCCGTGTCTCCAAAAGCTTAATATTTGGGGCAGCCAACGAAGTCCAAGGGCAGGAAAATCTAGGCCGGGCTAACCGGGCGCAGAGGGAAAAGAAACCCCAAGGCTGAAGCCGGCAGGGGACAAACTCCTGGCCCTTGACTGCCGTCCCACCGGGGCCTGGTTTACGCTGTGCCCGGTTCCTTGGAAGGGAGCGGTAAAAATATTCCGATCCAGGAAGGCAAAACCGTTGGCACTGATGGGCCTCTCTGGAATTTGGAGAAGGGGCTGTGGGTGCTTCGAGGAAAGAAATGCTGGGGGGGGGGCTCCCCATAACAATAGGGCTGCCATGGGGGACGGGGTCACTTCCCACCATCTATTACAATGCCACCAACCTCTTATTTAATCCCTACAAGTGGCTTCCTTCGGCCCTTTGCCTGCCTTTGCCCCTGTTCTGGGCGGAGGGTCCACTCCCAGACTATTGTTTGTTTCTGGGGCTCATTTAAAGATGGCCAACGTTATGTAGAAGCCGGCCCTCTGCTTTAGGGCAAGCCAGCATCCCATGTTTTAATCATGTGCAACCGTTTCTGCAGAACGTCAGAAGGTCTGAGGAGGAGAGCCATGGGGGGGGGGGTCTGCAAGGTTGCCGGCCCTTCCAGGCGCCATGCTGAGAAACCCAGATGCAGCCCTCCCTTCACTGAAAGCCGCCTGGAGTCACGTAAAAGTGAGATGAGTGGCTATGTACGTCAAAGGAATGAAATAAAGAAATCCTCCCTGATGCACAAGGACACGCACAGACACACACACACACGGTTTATATAACGCCCGTCCCTCCTTAGTTAACACCACCCTTCTTCATCCTGCGAGGGGCAACCTCTGCACTGATCGGTGGGCACAGAAAGTCCCAGGAAACCTTCTCTGGCCGCTGCTGAAGGCCCAGCCGGTGTCATCATAGCGGTGTCATCCGGAGGGTCTTCAGGAAGTGCAGCGGGAGCCTGGGAAAGTGGCCCCTGATAAGGACAGCTGGGCTGGGCCGGCCAGCCTTGCCCTCTTAGCCCGGCTGTCTGCAGCCGAGAATGCTGCGAGCCAAAGGAATCGCGGGAGGGCTGCTGGGCCCGGAGGCTCCCCTGCCCTCTTTCCTCTCCCGCCTGGTCAGGTCATTGTGCCTGGATAATTAAATAAATAAGATCAGGTCCTGCAGTCCCGTATAGCCGTTCAATGGCATCCAAGGGGGATCAGATAGTTTCATGGAAGAGAAGGCTGTTAGTGGCTGTCCTGGCGGTTATATGCATTTATTTCAAAGTTCATTCTTCGGATCAATAGATTTCAGGGTAATCAAATACAATTAGTAAAAGCAATAAAACATGCATATATACGCACCCATCATGCTTTTTCCTTTCAGAATGAGCAATATTATATAAAGATAAGCAAAATAAATTAAAGGCAAAAGACAAGATAAGGTAATCTAACTAAATAATTTACATTAACCACTCCACATCTTTCTGCTTTAACAGATATTCATATTCTACCATTTATTCCTTTTACCTCTCTCTTCTTGTACATCTCACCAAGTCCAGTTAACCAATTTATTTCTTCTTCTTTTAATGGTTGGATCATTCAATCTCTCCCTATGACCCAAATGCTTCAGTACACACAAATCAGCCATTCCTCTGCTCAATCCACATTCATCACCTGTTAATCTTTCTCCTCTTCTCTTTTTACTATAGGTGCCTCTGAGGCCCACCGGTCCCACCGCCTCCTCCGCACAAATTTTGTTTCTGCTGACATTCCCAACTGTCTCCTTCACATGACAAAGCGCTCCCATAGATAGCAATCTTCATAATTTTGAGAAACATCAAATCCTTGCAACAGATCAATATTACACTCCACATACTATGTTTCTACTAGAATTTACATATCTTAAAATTCAACATTGTACTATTTATTGTATTATGACCCTCAAAACGAGCTAATTCATTAGTCAGAGCAGTTCTTTTATCTTTTCCTGACTGGGGACTAATGGTTAAGTGAACCCTGTTCCTAAATCAGAGC
>NW_015398987.1:0-1514 GCF_001527695.2 Protobothrops mucrosquamatus
AATTATCAGAAGAGAATTGTAATTAGTGGATCCTGGGATCTCTTCACCCCCAAATCCAGGATGTTCGCAATCTGGAAGTCTACAATGGAGACTTAAAACTTTCTTAATTTTGTAATTTCTGTTCCTGCTTAATGTCTGTCCAAGGGCGGGCAAGCCTTGGCCAAATTCTATTCAAGCCGGAATTGACAAACAGCATCCTGCAACCTACAACCAGATTTAATAGGACACTCCCCCCAAAGGAGAAACAGGTGTGCCCTGTTGTGCCACAAATATTCTAGCTATCAACACAGTAAACTTGTTCTGCCTCTTAGCCAAGGGTCTTCAAACTTGGCAGTTTTAAGACTTGTGGACTTCAACTCCCAGAATTCCTCAGCCAGCCCTGGCTGGCTGAGGAATTCTGGGAGTTGAAGTCCACAAGTCTTAAAGTTGCCAAGTTTTGAAGACCCTTGCTCTTAGCCATGTCCCCGGCGCCCATTGGGGTTTTTGCTCACTAGTTAATTGTAGACAATAATAATGATAAAGTTGGAAGGGACCTTGGAGGTCATCTAGTCCAACCCCCTGCTCAGGCAGGAAACCCTATACCATTTCGGACAAATGGCTGTCCAGTTTCTTCTACCAACGTAAGGGGAGAAACTCCGCATGATGTGGCTGCGCCGGATAACCAGGATTTCCGGCACTGCAGGTGGTCCTGCTCCCGACCCAGTTGTTGTTGTGTGGTTATGCTTCATTAGGCTCCTATAAGGTTTGTTATGTATTCTTTATTGTTTTATGGTCTGGCCTCTTAACCCTTGCAGGCTTTCTCCAGCTGCCAGCTGGTCTTTATTAAGAGCTCGTCCACCTTTCGTTCAATTCCCCCCCACCATAAAAAAAAATTAGCAGAAGATCCTTCGGGGCGTTTTTGGAATTGGTTTGGTAATTCCCGAGTCCTGACTACAGCAAAACTTGCAAGAGAGAAAAAGCCTACAATGAGATGCAGTCTGACTCCTTGGGCAATGCAAGCGACCATGAATGGAGCCTGAATCCTTGGGCATATGCAAGCGAAATGGGCGTGGGAGAAACGGGGGAGTGGTCGGCACCACCTGGTTGTGGTCCTGCAGTCAAATGCCAACCAGGTGCAACACTGCTCGGTTTGGCGGTTGATCATTTACGAGTTCTTCCAGGTTCCTCCTCTTCGAAATGGGCATTTTGTTGGAGGAAATAAATAAAAACTTAACTTTAGCCTGGTGACTCTTAAGCTACTTTTTCCCACTCCGGAATCAAGGCTCCCTTCAAGTCTAACTATGCAACGACCCCTAGTGGCAGAGGAGAGACATCGCTCAAGGCTCCTTTCAGGTCTGACCATGCAACGACCCCTAGTGGCAGAGGAGAGACATCGCTCAAGGCTCCTTTCAGGTCTGACCATGCAACGACCCCTAGTGGCAGAGGAGAGACATCGCTCAAGGCTCCTTTCAGGTTTGACCATGCAACGACCCCTAGTGGCAGAGGAGAGACATCGCTCAAGGCTCCTTTCAGGT
>NW_015398987.1:5497-6767 GCF_001527695.2 Protobothrops mucrosquamatus
CTTGGCTCTTTTATGACTCGTGGACTTCAACTCCCAGAATTCCTGAACCAGCCATGCTGGCTCAGGAATTCTGGGAGTTGAAGTCCACGAGTCATAAAAGAGCCAAGGTTGCCTACCCCTGCCCTAAGCCATAAAGGGGACATACTGTAGCTCCCCACCTCTGCAATAGGGGGAGCTCACTCCCCCCTCCCCCACTGTGGCCAAATCACAATTTGCAGTCCCTTGGCTCAGTTTTTCTTGACCTGGGAGTTGAACCACAGGACCCTGGCCCAACTTTAGACAGGACCCTCTGCTCAACCCCCTGCCCCTCCAGTCTCCTCTCTCAGATCTCAGCCACAGTGTCTCTGCACCTGCTGTGGTCTGCTACTGCCAGGGACAAACGTCCCCCACCCTCCATGATCGGTAGGTGACCCCCCACACACACATACACGCACCTGCCCGTTGCCTTCTTCAGTTTCCCACGCCTGACCCCCACCTACCTGGTTAAGAGGGATCCCTTTTGTCTCGCCAGCACATCCGGAGCCAAGGGAAAAAATAGAAGCAGCCCCAGTAGATCCTGGAAAAAGGGAGGGGGACAGGAGGAGGCAGCACAACCAGACACACAGACACACAGACACACACACACACACACACACACATCCCTTGGTGAGAAAGCCAAGGCAGAGGGTGTCTGAGGACAGAAAGAAGGCATCTAGCCTGCTCACTGGGTCACGGCCATGGGTTGTAGCTAGGTGGGGCAGAAAGCACCCAGTGGCCATTGCCCCCGGGGGTCTTTGCAGGGCACAGGTGGTGCCCCTCGACTTACAACAGCTCTTTAGCGACTGTTTGAAGTTACAACGGCGCTCAGTAAAGTCCAAAATAAGCCTCTAAAGGCCAAATCATGAACTATTCAGATCCATTTCCAAGCGTGGGGTGATTTTCTAATTACGGGGAGTCCTTGAATTACAACAGTTCATTTAGCGACCGTTCGAACTTACAGCGGCACTGAAAAAAGGGACATGGCTGTTTTTTCACGCTCCCGACCGTTGCAGCGTCCCCTGATCAAAATCCAGGCACTTGGCAACTGACTCATACGACGGTCGCAGTGTCCCGGGGTCGCGTGATCCCCTTTTGCGACCTTCTGACAAGCCAAGTCAGTGGGGAACTCAAGATTCCCTTCACAACGGTGTTACTCATTTAACAACTGCAGGGATTCACTTAATGACTTAATGGCAAGCACGGTCGTGAAATGGAGCAAAATCCACTTAACAACTGCCTTGCTTAGCAACAT
>NW_015398988.1:0-6766 GCF_001527695.2 Protobothrops mucrosquamatus
TCTGGCTGCCAGTCGTGACTGCTCTTCACTGCAAATTTACAACAAGCATTAAAAAACAAAGCCAGCCAGCAAAGCTTTACGACAAGAGTGAGTAATTTCTATTCTCTTAGTCACCTGTATTCTCCCCAACCGGTTATTTTGGCTTCTGAAGGTTTCTCATGCCACAATTGCTAGAAATATCTATCATAGTTTCCTGCTACTGAACAAAAAAATTGGAGTGCTGTCAGGCACCAGCAACCAGAACTACTCAAAATAGCTTGAGTCAGGGACTTTATTGTTTATCGCCTACAAAAATCTCACCAGACTGCTTTTCTTCCCCTGGGAATGACCAGGTAAGGCCTCGTGGACTTTGGGGGAGATCAAGTTTATGCCACTTGCCTTTGCACAATGACTCAAGCTATTTTCTTGAAACCAATTGCTGCTGTTAAATGAGCAATACCAGTACAGATCCTTTCATACTCAGCCGAACATGTCACTGTCCATGCTAGCTGATGATCTATGGGAACTGTAGTTCAACACACCTGGTAAGTAGCAGGTTTGGGAAGATTAATTAACCCTAATGTGGTGGAATATTATAAGAACATTTCTATTTTTTTTAAATGGAATTTCCAAGGGCCCTATATTTGACAATGCACTAGTTCAGGGGTAGGCAACCTTGGCTCTTTTATGACTCGTGGACTTCAACTCCCAGAATTCCTGAGCCAGCCATGCTGGCTCAGGAATTCTGGGAGTTGAAGTCCACGAGTCATAAAAGAGCCAAGGTTGCCTACCCCTGCACTAGCTGGTCTTGTGGCACTAAATAAATAATTAATCGATATTCCCAATGCAATAAATGCACATGTACTTATTGCCTTAAAAACATTTAAAAGATGTTGGCTGTTTCTTAGGATGGCTACAGTGTTGTCTGATGCCCAGCCTAAACTAGATGGAGTTTTAATGGTCTGAATCAATCACATTAGCCTTATATCACAACAATCCTATCCTTAGATGAGGAATCTTGTAAAGTTTAGCATTCCTACCTTTTGGCTCCCGTGCACACCATTTTACCAGAACTAAATATAAGGGCAGTTGTTCTTGGTTCTCTAATTCTCATAATTACAGCAGCAAATCTCTAAAATTCAGAAAAATCCAAATTTAAAATCCTTTTAAAACTATATTAGTCACTGTATGAATATCTATTTATTTGTATCTTGCTATTATTATTTTTTACAAATAACTCAAGGTGGTGAACATATATATCCAGGACTCTTTCTTCTTTCTATTCTCTCCACAACAGCAGCCCTGTGAGGGGAGTTGGGCTGAGAGTGAGTTACTGGCCCAAGGTCACCCAGCTGGCTTTCATGGCTAAGGAAAGACTAGAATTCATAATCTCCTGCTTTCTAGCCTTAATTGCTAGACCATTGAAAACCATAAACATTTTTCTTCCCATTCTATCCTTATTTTGAGATTGCTTCAATAGTTGCAAGTGACCTTACTGGCCTGGGAAAATACAAACCCTTACATAAATAGGTCTCTCCTTATAAAAGATAGCTTATAAACATTGTCAATGAAGTCTATAATAAAAAATGTGAATGTAGCCTTTTATCTATTCAAATGATTTATATGTCTTGATATATTTGGACTTACCAGGCCTGTGAGGACTATCCAGCTAATTGAGACCAAGGGATTGCCTCTTTTCAAGAGAAGTCTAGTTCTAAATAGGTATCAAATCTAGCCAAATTTACATTAAGTCTGATTTCTTTCTTTGTTCTGACATTTAATTAGACAAACATCTAACACTATTATTCTCTATTCAAAATTAGGAAATGCATAGCCTCAATTTTGCTGACCATTCTTTAGATAGGCAGGAGATTATTATTTTTATTTATAATCTTTTGGTAGTCTGTTAATCTGCAACATCTCCTTGAGAAAGCATTCATTTGTAGCAGACCAGCACCATTTTGTGATCTGCTTGGAATACTGTATTTTCTTTTGTGATTTTCAGGGCTTTTATATTTAATTTTTTCAAAAAATAAAGTTTGATTTTCTTAATCTTTGATGGGCTTGAAACATCTAATCAGATACAGTACCTCTATGCTTCTTACCCAAACAATAATATTATTTACTTTTAATTACCAGAAAACATTAAAGTTTCTCTCGGAGTCCAAAGTTAAAAGTATGATACCAAATGTGACGTTTCCTGGTAGTTACAGCAAGAACTACCAAGCTGTTACCCCAAAGCAGGAAACAGACCAGTGTGAATTGGCTTGCTGGAGAGGAATTTGAGACCCACTGCTCAGTCACATTCATTAACAAGGTAGAAATTGTGTGGGCTACATACAACTGGCTTGGAACATGCAGGGCAGGATGTTTCAAAGTGTTTTTTTCCAAAAGACAACTGAACTTTGTTTTTTACTTTGAAAATGCTTCGCTTCTCATCCAAGAAGCTTCTTCAGTTTTCTGAGTTCTCAGTTCTCACAACTTCAATTCTCAGAACTGAAGAAGCTTCTTGGATGAGAAGCGAAATGTTGTCAAAAAAGAAAGTCCAGTTGCTTTTTGGAAAAAACACTTTTGGAACAACCATGACCTGGATGACTGAGTATCCCTATAGACATGCAAGGCAGAAATTATTTTTTCAATAAAAGCAGGGAAGAATAGGTCAGATAGCAGAGGGAGTGGGATAATATAGACTAGCACAACAAATTGCTCTTCGGTTATAAAATATAAGTGGAAGTAGAGTTGACTTTCCAGACTCTCAAAAATACTGCTTTGGGCAACTGTATCTTTTGAGCTCAGTAAGATATGCTAGCCAAGGCTTGGAGATGTTATGGGGTTGTCAGGGGTGTGTCTTGTGTTCTATAGGCAGCCTTCTATAGCAGAAGAATAGCAGAGTGAATATAGATAAGAAATGAGCAAACAAAGCATGGCAATTATAAGTAGACATTCACTGGCCAGGACACTACTATGAAGCCACCTTGGAAAAAGCAAACTTAAAGAGAATCTATTTAGGCCAAGCAATTGCTTGAAACATATTTAGAGAGGTCAGAGTTTGAGGAGAAGCAGCCTCAGAGGTGGGGGGTGGGAATCCTTAGATGAGAGAGAAAACTGGTGCTTACCTTTGGATTATATTCTGCATTTCTGGCTTGAAGGGCTATATTCTTTAGGTCCAATTTGCAAGCCAAATTTACAGTGGCTACTATGTTCCTGGTAGAACAACAGGGACAAAAAAGCCTTTAGGAACTTTACATAAAAGGAGTGCAATAACATAAGTAAAAACAGTTTCTTTTTCATTTTTCTTTTTACTCCAGGAGTCATCACAGGCTCTTGAATTCTTTTTTGTTAAATATTATTTTATTGTTTCATTAAAAAGCACAAGTAGTACATTGTATTATTTGGGTACAGTGGTATTTATACTGTGTTATCTTGAGCAGCGGCCCTCAACTTTTTGAGCACCAGGTTCTGTGGAGAGAGGTTTTTCCGTGGACCGGAGGGGGCATGGTTTCGCATGCTGCCTGCATCCCGTGGATGGGGCTTCGCTTGTTTGTGCGGACTGTTTTCTGGCATGCCCTGGATGGGTGCCTGTCCATGGACTGGGGTTGGGGACCCCTGATCTAGAGATTATCAACTCTCTGATAATTCAGGGCTATCTGATTCTTACAGCATTTCCCTACTTGTGCCTAAATGTGGCACAAACATTTCTGTCCTGGAAACATATTTTTTTCTAATGACAAAACTGGTACCAGCAACAAGAGAGAGCAAATTTCTTGCTGATATGTTTTTCTGCCAACACAAAGACTGATAGATAGCAATGGGGCTAGACTTGATGATGTTCTAGTATCCACAGCATATACTTTGCCATGTTAGGCTTTTCTTAGTAGTTTTGCTAAGATGTTATCAAGGTAAAAAATCCACATACTGCTTAATCTTTTCAAGAAGTCTGCTGAATCTAAAGATATGATTAACAGTGTCTGGTCCTCAACAGAATTGTTGAAAACCATAACCCAAAATTTGACTCTACCGAACTGTCTTTTTGCCTTCTGACAGTTCTCTTTTAAAAAAAACATTTTAAATTATAATGTTTAATTGCAATACAAGCAAAAAGAATCAAAGGATAGATAAGGAAAAAAGGAAAAGAATTATGACTTGTGCCCTTCATTCTATTGAGTCGTTCCCATCTTATTCTTCCCCTCCATCTTTTTTTCCTCTTACTTCGTAATTATACAGGATTCTGGATGGCTCAACTGAGAAGTGCTTCTTTCATGATACTGAGTCATGTTTATCAGAAGGGAAGGAGTGTGGACACCTTCATTATTTACTCCAGCTGGTGAGCAATCTCTCTTCTCTCCACCCTGCAATTACCAAGGGTACGTCAAAACAACTAAAAACATGGAGAAACAGCCTTAAAGATGAAGGATGTGCAGCTGAACCATGCTATGAAAATATTAAGAGGCTGAAATATTTGATAAGACATTTTCTGTCTTGCTTGAAGAGGAGGGTAAGAAATAGACAGTGGAGAAACTGCCCAGGATTGTTTGGATTAAAAAAAAAAGTAGACATTAGAAACATGGGTAGTTTGAAACACTCAAAAGATAGTTTACTATAAAAGACAATTTGTTTTATGTACGTCTGTTACCTTGTATTATAAGAATTGGCCATCCAATTCTGGAAAACTGTTTTTTATCATATGTTGAATATGATGATGCTGTGTTATTATAAATGTCTCAAAAATATTGTATGGTTTTATAGTTGGCAATTTTTGCACACAAAGCTGCTTAATAAATTTTCATATCTTAACTTATAAAAAGTCCCGTTGTCATTTGAAGATGATTGGTTTCCATCAGATTCAGAGAACTTAGCAGCAATAATTTGATGCCCTCAGCCTATGAGAGTAATCAAATAAAAAAAAAACTTTTACCCAATATATCCATTACAGAATTCTGAATCTTGTTCTCATTTTTTAAAGTGGGTTTTCTCAAAACAAGAAATGAGCACAATTGTTCTCAAATTCAAGTGCGTAGTTTTGTTCTGTGCCTCTAAGTAGATGCAGATTGTCATATTGGCTTTGTGGATGTGTCCTACTAACAATACTTTTTAGAGGTTTTCCAATTTGGCAACCCCCAGCCCCCTCCTACCCAATTAGGTAACATCTTCAGTGCGAGTCAGTGTAGGGTTTGCTGCCTGTTTATATATTATAGCTTGCCCTGCTAGTTTTGCTGGGGTACCTTGTTTTCTGCCTATCTAGTATTGATGCCTGCTTATCTGAGTGTTGGCTGATGAAGGAAATGCGGTTCCCTAGGAAACAAAAAGACTAGAACACATCCCCTTCAGCAATCAACATTACTTGGTTGGGTAATGAAACCCCTGCAAGCCCAAAAAATCAAGCTCAAATAGCACCAAGAACTCCATAGCATCATCTCCTTCTGTTCTCTCTACTGGAGTTCATCTCTTCTTCTTTGCACATTTATTTGCCATAGCTTCTGGCCCATTTTACTATTTTAGTAAGAGGGAGAGGCTATGCTTCCTACCTGCTATGAAATGGCTCAAGGTTTACTTCTTTGATTGGTAAAGAATTTTACAATATTTTAACTCTCAGAACATAGTAAAAAGATCTTATCAAATGCTTAACTTATTTTGGTAGGCCACCAAAATATCCTCACTCAGCCAATAAAATTGCCCAAATGAGCCCTCACAACAGTGGCACAACTATGGCATGGATACACCCAACAACGTGTTACGTTTGAAGAGGTCTTGTGGATTCTGATGCTAATATTTCCTTCCTTTTAGTCAAACCTGGCTCTTTGAGACTATGTCATCTTCCAGAATTATTTTTTTCCCCATTTCCCTATCTAGTTTACAGCACAAGGTTCGTCAGATACTGCCACTGAGCTAATAGATAGCAGGCCATAATCTACTACTTTCAGTTGAAAGTGAACTAGGCAAAAAACTTAGAAGATTTTCTAAGCATGTATCAGCGAGTCTGGCATCACAAATTACCCTAAGTCATAATTTAATTTAGGTTAAATATCATTTGAAACCAGCCAAGAGTTGCTCATTTATACAGTATGTTATAGTTAAAGAAAACGAGTAGTCCTTAATGGAACTACGTCTACATGGAGGAAAGTGAGCAGTGGGGTATCACAAGATTCTGTCCTAGACCCAGTACTCTTCAACATCTTCATAAATGACTTAGATGAGGGTATAGAAGGGGAACTTATCAAATTTGCAGATATTAAGCTAGCAGGAATAGCCAACACTCTAGATGGTAGACTCAGGATCCATGTGGATCTTGACAGACTTGAACACTGGACCCTATCTTAACAAAATGAAATTCAATGTAGAGAAAAATAAAGTCTTACACTTAGGCAAGAAAAACCAAAAGTACACATATAGATTGGGTGAAATTGGGGAAGAGTTTAATCATGGTTATATCCCAATTTTGCCCTGCCTACCATCACCCATCCCTTTTCTGTAATTTTCTACTAGCCAAATTAGTTTTTCCCTTCCATTGTACAATATTGTCCACATTTAAGACCGGCTCTTCTTTCTCAGAAATTGTTATGTTGGGGGAACATTCACGGAGTGGACAAACACTTAAGTATGAGCCAGCAGTGTGCTGCCAAAAAAGCCAATGCAGTCCTGGGCTGCATCAATAGAGGGATTACAATCAAGATCACGTGAAGTGTTAATATCAATTTATAATGCCTTGTAAGACAACACTTGGAATATTGCATCCAGTTTTGGTCACCACAATCCAAAAAAATGTTGAGACTCTAGAAAGAGTGCAGGG
>NW_015398989.1:0-1883 GCF_001527695.2 Protobothrops mucrosquamatus
CAAAGGGTTGTAATTTGAGGGACTACCTGTACTGCATACTACAGCTATCTTGAAATTAAGGGTAATTATAAAATACAAATGCTGCCCCTTAAATTTAACTTTTAGAACAAAGGCATTACACAATTTCCAAATCATTTTGGGAACTGCTTTTCCTAAAGAATTTTCGGACTCGTAATTTGGCTGAAAAGTTTTTCGCTAAAAATCTCTAGCAATTCTCCTCCATCCACCACCCACATCCATTATATCCACAGGCCGAGAGAGATGCATTCTCAGCCTTTCTCTTAAGAAGGACTGAATGCTGGTTTAATCCCCACCCGCAAGGTGCAAATGCTGCAGGTTTAATTGCACTGCCTTGAATTAAACTGGCTAACCTCCCTCTACAGCCCTGCACAAAAAAAAAAAAAAAAAAAACCCGGAGAAGATTCCTTTAGTGAAATTTCTCCTCCTTTTTGATGCCAACAAGGTCGTGCCTTGCAACTCCTGCTAGCAAACAAACAATCCCTACTTTCACAATGGGGCTTCTCTGGCAGGCAGCAGATGGACTCTCAAAGCCATCTGTGATATGAAGCAATTAGCCCGAATGCCAGGAGCGGATCCTTTCCCCAACTGACAAGGCGGACAAGTTACTTCCCACTGAGAAGGAAGCCGAGTTCCAATAGGCCCAGGCGGGCATTTCACACCCCGGCAGCCAGCTTGTTCTCTGTCTCCGGGTAGGAAGCCGCCTCTCCCGATTCTGCACCAAACAAAGAGCCTTTTTCACCCAACACCTCACTGCAAACAGGCAGCTGAATGAACAATGATGCAAACCAACCTCGGCTAACAAGCCGGAGCTCGTGTCCATTAGCTCCAATTTCTCCTCCTTCAGTAAGCAAAGCTGAAGAAGATGGCTTGCTACCTCCTAAGCAATTTAGGATTTATAGGAATGGTGGTGTCCCTCATTGCTCCTGGCTCGATTCAATCCCATATCCCTAAGCCGAACAGGAGCCACGCAACGGAGCAAAACCAGAGAAATCACTGCACCCAGAGAGGAGCACTTAACACATCTAAAACTCAATTCATTCAGTGTAATGAATGAGCGATCGATTCTGATCACAAAAAGGGAATGTATTTACAGTTTGCAGCAGGGACAGGCCATTGCCGGCAGCCAGACTTTATCTTAACTGTTAATCGTTTTTTTTTTTAAATACACAAGCTGAGCGCTTTCTGCAAAAGAGCAAGTGAGCGAGAGACAACAATGAGATGCACCAGCAGATGGATCTCTTGTCATTTTTGTCAATCTGATCTAAACTACCATTTTTGCATTCAAAAGTTAGGATAATTTAAAAAAAACAAAAACCAGCAGGCAAAATGATCTGGATCTCCAGGGCTGTAATTTGCCAGGAGATCCCTTGAATAGATGGAAGGCCATAACTAGTATGTTTGCTGTTGCTCTTATTGTTCCGATAATTTAGTATTTTATGCTAGTTCAGAGTAAAAATACTGTCTGTAGAGTTTTGTCACAGTAAGCAGGTAGCAATCCTCCTCTTTGGTTCTTTTGAATTATTTTCACAATGAATAAACTTAACTTACACAGAGGGGGAAGAGAAAGGAATCTATGCAAAGGGTGATTGGGCACAGTAAACCAGCATGTATTTTGTTCCTTCCTTCCTTCCTTCCTTCCTTCCTTCCTTCCCTTCTTCCTTCCTCTCTTCCTTCTTCATCTCTTCTCCTCTCCTCCCTTCCTCCCGCTATCCATTCTTTCTCCATGCTTTTTCCTCCCTCCCTCCTTCTCCATCTCTTCTCCGCCTCCTTCCCTCCCTCCCTTCCTTCTTCTTCCCTTCCTCTCTTCCTCCATCTCTTCTCCCCTCTTCCCTTCCTCCTGCCATCCATCCTTTCTCCATGTC
>NW_015398989.1:5113-6766 GCF_001527695.2 Protobothrops mucrosquamatus
AAACTCATTGGCTACGCTCACACAATTTGTTTAACTTGGTGGTTGAGTTTTCACAACACACTACAATACAAACTTGTAGAATGGGCCAGGTTCAGACAACACACTATGCTGTGCACACACCCAAAAAGCACGTTCAGCACACTCTGGAAGTGCAGTTGCTCAATCTTTTAGAGGTATGGTAGTCCTTGACCTACAGCCACGATGGAAGCTGCCCATTATAGTCATAAATCATGATGGTTGTAAAGCAGGTCACCACATGACGGAACTTATTTTTGCAACAGTAAAGCAAACACAGTCATAAAGCAAACTCATTGTTCACTATGGAGTGTTTTTGTCCGAAATTGGAAGCAAATGCAGGTTTTCAGCAAAAACGTCATAAATGCAGGTCACTTGCCAAGTCCCTGATGTGCAGTCATGTGACCATGGGGAGGGGATTTCTCCCTCCCCCGCCATTGGAGCTTTGGAACCAGGTTGTAAGTACCTCATAACTCTAAATCAGGGGTAGTCAACCTTGGCTCTTTTATGACTCGTGGACTACATCTCCCAGAATTCCTGAGCCAGCCATGCTGAGGGGAAAGGGAGAGGTTTCCAAGCTGAGCCATGCTGGCTCAGGAATTCTGGGAGTTGAAGTCCACGAGTCATAAAAGAGCCAAGGTTGACTACCCCTGCTCTAAATGGTCGCTAAGCAACCAGTTGTAAGTTGAGGACTATCTGTACAATAGTTCTTTCTGAACCTCAGCAGCTTTTAAGATGTGTGGACTTCAACCCCCAGAATCCCTCCATCAGCTGCTCTCCCCCAACAACCTAAGGATGCTGTCAAAAATTGGGAGGAATTTTCACTGGAGGCTTTTCAGAAGAGACTGGAAAGCCACTTGTCTGGAATGGTGTAGGGCAGGGGTTCTTCAAACTCGGCCCTTTTATGACTTGTGGACTTCAACTCCCAGAATTCCTCAGCCAGGCGTGCCTGGCTGAGGAATTCTGGGAGTTGAAGTCCACAAGTCATAAAAGGGCCGAGCTTGAAGACCCCCTGGTGTAGGGTCTCTGGCTTGTGCAGGGGGTTGGACTAGAAGACCTCCAAGGTCCCTTTCCAACTCTGTTACTCCGTTATATGTCAACCCTGCCTCCCTCGGGAGCTGCCGTCCAGAACTGCAAGGGGTTAACTTTAACATTCCTCTTCCTCCTTCTCTTGACCTGCACTGCAGCAGCTTTTGAATCCGAGGCTATTCTTTGCACCCTCGATAAAGCATGTGAGAGCTGAAGGCCTCACACATTCTTCAATTCAGGGCTTGGCAGCCTGCCTGCGAGCTGTCACTCCCTGGCACCCAGGGCAGAAAGGGAGAGAAGTCCAGGGAACACAAAAGCCAAACTCCCACCAAAGCCAGCTGTGCTTAAATTCAACCCCCCCCACACACACACACACCACACACACACCCCCACACACAAGCTCAGACCCCTTTCTTCCGGCAGGAGAAGGAGGAGGGGGAGGAGCAAGCTTGCTTGGGTTCCAACTGCAGAGCTGGGAGAAGGGGCAGCCCCCTCCCTCCGTGCCTCTGGATTGAAGGGCAGGAAGCTGGAGGTTGCTTCTTGCAGCCAGTCTGCATATTACCCAGGAACTTGCCAAGGCAGGCAATTCAGAACATGCCTCCCTAATAG
>NW_015398990.1:0-2534 GCF_001527695.2 Protobothrops mucrosquamatus
ACTGATCCTCCTTTAAAGTAGGCTACAAAATTCACTCAGAAAACATTGTCTGTCCCAGATAGATTATGTAGTGGTGTCAATTTTACTAATTTTAAGGAGAGGGAGAACTATAGCCAATTTGCCTGTTTCAGGAGATTGTAAGTAACATTGCTAATTATTCTAGTTTTTTGCTTGGCTGGGCCCTGATGGTGAATGCACACCTGTGATTCTTATCTTTATTTTTTTGGCTCTGTTTTCCCATCAGCCATAGTGGTAGAAGACTTTGGCTGAGATTCATTGGAGAATGTAAAAAAATTGGATATGAAGAAGATTAAAGAACATTTGCCAGAGAATATCCCACAACCGTGACATCTTGTTCATTAATAGCCCCATGTAAACATCTGTTCTTTCCTCTGCTTCTGCTCCATTGCTCTCTTAAATGTCTTAGTCTGACTTATCAATAAAAAAACCAAAGCATTATCTCTCCATGAATCTTCTTTTTAAATAAATATCTGGGCATATTTTTTTAATTTTAGTTCCTTTGAGTCAAAGTTGACTCATTGCAACTGCGTCAACTTATTTGTGCAGTTTTCTTTGCACATATTTTTTCAAAAATAATTTGCCCTTGCCTCCTTTCCTAGCAGTGACTGGCCAAGAACAATTAGATGACTTTGTGTCTAGGGTGGGCCTAGAACTCATGGTCTCCTGCTTTTTAGCCTGTGCTTTTACTACTACACCAAAATGGCTCACATTGGCATATGTTTATAGTTTTATTATTGCATTTTAAAATGCACAATAACTTCATAGGTATGCAATTGGGTACATATTGCCACGTATTGATAATGTTGTATATGATTGGCAAGAGGCAATAATTAAAGGTTGGTTACTGGTACCACATAAATCAGGAAAATTTTCCTCATGACAGAAAAAAGCATTTCTGCAGAAAGTACATTCCCTCAAGGTAAATGTTTTGGATTATCTTTACGCAGGAACTGTTTCCCATTCAGAAATATTCAAATATGAGATTTCTCTATCATCTCCTGACATGAGACCCAAATCACATATTCCCCTTCTCATAATGAATATACCTTTGATGATATTCATCTCTAAAGTTGGATAACTTTAGGAGCACAAATGCATACATAGTCACAGAGATTGTATGCAGAAAATGTTAAATCTTCCATTTCTCTTTCTAAATCTGTAACAACCTATCCTCCATTTCATGCATCAACAATGCAAGCCCACATTGAAAGTGAAAATGTCCCATGGTCCTTTCCCTGCACTGTTCTCGGTACATATTATCGTCTTGTTAAATATAACATTGCAAATGTAACAGCAGTTGACATATCTTGACAAATTCTGCTTCAGTGTTTAAGAAACCAAGAATTGGTTGCTAGAAGTAAGGAAGAGGTTTTTTTGTGTGTGCTGAAAAGAGGAATACGTTAAGTTTTATCACTTTAGGCTTAGTCTAGGTTTATGTTCTGCTCCATTCTAATCAGGGTTGTCTGCTTTGATTCTGGCCACATGAGAGTGGGGAAGGGGGATGTGAGAATGAAACTTGGTTGCTTCTTTCTTCCTTTTCTCATTTCATACATTATGCAGGCTTGCAAGCTACATCTGCACATCTTAATTATTAATCAGAAAAGAGCTGGAAGGGACCTTGGAGGTCTTCTAGTCGAACCCCCTGCTCAAGCAGGAGTCCCTATATCATTTCATACAAGTGACTGTCCAGTCTCTTCTTAAAAACCTCGAATGATGATGAACCCACAGCATCTGAAGGCAAGCTGTTCCACTGGTTAATTGTCCTCACTGTTAGGAAGTTTCTCCTTAACTCCTGGTTGCTTCTCTCCTTGATTAGTTTCCATCCATTGTTTCTTGTCTTGCCTTCTGGTGCTTTGGAAAATAAATTGACCCCCTCCTCCTTGTGGCAGTCTCTCAAATACTGGAATACTGCTATCATGTACACCCTAGTCCTTCTTTTCTATAGACTAGCCTAATCTTTAATAGATTTAATAGATTAGCCAAATCTGCAGGGATTATGCAAAATGTAATTAAAAACTACGCATGAGGAACCTCTTCATGCCAAATTATGGTCTTCAGGGAAACACTTGCTCTTTTCCAACACTGCTCTTTTCCAACACTTAAGAGGAAAAATGAGAATTCTATAAGTTACCTTCACTGTTTAAAATTTAAAAACTCTATTGAAATCTCTCTCTCTCTCTCTCTCTCTCTCTCTCTCTCTCTCTCTCTCTCTCTCTCTCTCTCTCTCTCTCTCTCTCTCATGCTCATCATTACACATTGTCAGTATGCATTGCCCTGTGCCTAATGTGTTGTTTTTCCCTTTCCCCCCTCTCTCATAGGGCAAGAGATTTACAAAAGACTAAGCAGACACTCAATAGGGAATACACCAGGCTGCTTGCCTAGCATGCTCGTGGCTACCAGCCCCAGCTCATTCCTTTTGATTATATTCCCCATTGTGTGTCTGCCTATTCTCTTTATTTCCTACAAATGTAAATACAAACATCAATTCCCTTCTGCTAATTATCCCAGCACCA
>NW_015398990.1:5496-6765 GCF_001527695.2 Protobothrops mucrosquamatus
TTATTGCTTGTGGACATACTAATTACCATACATTTCTTACATTCTGAACCCTGCACAAAAAAGGAAATTTCAAATCAGTACATCTCATTACACAAGTACACATTACACAGCCCATCTTACTTAACATGGAATTTCATCTGCAAGAAGGGAGAGGTTATATCACCAAGGTACAGAGATATGTATAAATACCTAGGTAAGAGAAGGAAGAGTTTTGAGCACTGACCTTTAGCATCAGTTGGTCAAAAGAATGTTACCACAACCAAGCCTACTAAGACAATGATGAAATCTAGAGGCTTTCTGCTGCTCACACTGATTGTGGTGTTCTTGTTTTCAGGTGAGTCAGAATTTGTATTGCAACTTTTTCTTTCTTGAAAGTTTTGCTTTGGGGATACATATACACATACATAGTAATATATGCTCTTTAGGGGGGGAACCCATAATCCACATACATACTCAAGCTTGCTTCCATAGAAAATCCCTGTCTCAGTGGGTTCCATATTAGGTAAACCAAAAGAAGAAACTACACATGTAGGGTGAACTACTGTATATCATTGGAAATTCCTTCATCCCAGTATTACAGACTGGGGGTGGGGGTGTCACAATTCTTGGGGAAATTTTTGACCAATCTAAAGGGTAGATTTATCTGTTTCTAAAGTTGATCAGGCCTGTAAGTGCCAATCTCCCTAAAGTGACTCCCTAAACTAGTTTTAGGGAAATTGTTAAACCTGCGCATCTAGCCATCTACCAAACCATAAGCCAATCAGTGGATTTATTTACTATTTCGGTAAATGAATCATAGAATTATGAATTTGAGTATAATTCATAAATGAATACATAAATTCATTGATCATTTAAAGTTTATGATATTACAAGATTTGAGGATTCTTCCTTAACTTACTACTTGCTACTACTTACTACTTACTACTTCAAATGTATATATATTAACATACATTTTATGTACTTATTTTATTATTACATGGTTTGTCACACAGTCAACCAGATGTTCAGACTGGATTTGGCATTTTTATCTGCCTATTGAATCCTTCCCAAGGATCTGGGTTAGGTAGATTTTGTTATTTATGGTGCTAAAGGTATTGTCAGAGGATGAAAGCTGTTTCAACTGACTGCCTTTTGCAACTGACTGATGGTGATTTTGTCCATGCCAATGGTATTCAAGTGGTGCTCCAGATATTTTGGGATGGCACCCAAAGTGCATATTACTATTGGTTCTATCTTTGTGTGTGTGTGTGTGTGTGTGTGTGTGTGTGT
>NW_015398991.1:0-1640 GCF_001527695.2 Protobothrops mucrosquamatus
AAGCAATTGTTCATGGCTGCCTTCGTTGCAAAGCCGGAGCTAATTGAACATGATACAGTATGAAGATAATTAACACCCATGAGTTTGTTAATTGCCTGTTAGCATTACAACACAATCTCTTGGTTTTCCTTTCCAAACACCCTCCTTTGCAGGATCCTCCAGACCTCTTTGGCTGGCAAGATATCTTCAGGCAGTCTGTCTCTCTCTCTCTCTCTCTCTCTCTCTCTCTGTGTGTGTGTGTGTGTGTGTTAGTGTTAACCCTTGAAACAAAGAAACAATGGGGGGGGATCATCTTATCTGGTGGTAGGAAATCAGAATTGCAGTGTTCGAGCTTGTCAAAGCATCCACATTCTCTCTTTGTCTTGTATGTAAACAGAGAAGAAGAATTTGTTTTGCACATTTGGGATGAATTGTTGTTGTTGTTGTTATGAAACAAGACATTAGCTACAATTTCTCCTGTCCTATATCTTTTGTGAGCTGTTCTTATGACTATGCTGGGGTACCTTCTAAAGTGAGCAAGAGATGGCTTTTTAAATTGGCATATTAATTTGCAGGCAACATATGGTCATCAGCTGACTTGGAATACTGGCCCACTTTTTTGACTACCAGTCCCGGTTAAGTCAAGCAATGTATTTTCTCTCTTTACCAGCTTTGTTATTAGCAGAGTTACCTTATGTGTCAAGCTAGAAAACCAAACCAAACTCTTAAGTATAATCGCAAGAGATCTTCCCTAGGACCTGTGACATCAGCAGCCAACCAGATTGGCTAGAATATCTTGTTCTTGCTCCCTGTTTATTGATTGTTAATCTGCCTAGCTAAATAATAATACAGATCTCTTTTAGTTACCCCAAAATTACAGGAAACTAGTAGCCTATTTTTAAAAGAAATCTTTGATTAAAAATAGACCAAATATAAAACATATTTCAAATAGCTAGTTCTTTTTTTTTAAAGAACTAGCTATTTGAAATATGTTTTATATTTGGTCTATTTCAAGGGAGAAGGGAGTTTCAAGGAGAAGGGAGTATATGTGACTTCATGCTTAGACCATATAGCAGAAAAGCTGTTAGTCAATGATGGCAATAATAATAATAATAATAATAATAATAATAATAATAATAATAATAATAATAATAATAATAATAATAATAATAATAATAATAATAATAAAATAAATAAATAAATAAAAAAAATAAAAAAACCTGCTCTGGGACTTCAGAATTCAAACAGGCAAGCACCTGCAACATAACACCCCGGACTTAACAATTGTCGATAAGAAAGACAAAAAAGTCTGGATAGTGGACGTGGCAGTGCCTGGAGACAGCAGAATAGACGAGAAAGAACTGGAGAAGATAACAAAATACAAAGACCTACAAATAGAAAGACTGTGGCAAAAGCAAGCAAGGGTAGTACCAATAGTAATAGGTGCCTTGGGTGCAATCCTAAAACAACTGGAGCACCACTTGAACACCATCGGCATTGACAAATTCGCTATTAGTCAATTGCAAAAGGCGGCCTTACTAGGAACTGCTTCCATCCTGCGACGATATCTGTAATACCATCAAACATCCACATCTGCCTATCCCAGGTCCTGGGTAAGGACTCGATAGGTAGACAAAATGCCAAATCCAGTCTGAACATCT
>NW_015398991.1:3606-6764 GCF_001527695.2 Protobothrops mucrosquamatus
TAGGTAGGGATGATTTTAAGAAAATTTTAATTGACACACAGCTTCGAATATTTGGCTTTTAATTTGGTTTTATGGGGGTTTTTTGTTCTTTGATGTATTTTGTTTGTCTGTTTTAATATGCTGTGCACCGCCCTGAGTCCTACGGGAGAAGGGCGGTATATAAATTAAATTATTAAATTAAATTAAATTAAATTAAATTCATTCAGAAGATCACATTATTTACTGCTCCACATTTGAAAAAGAAAAAGGATTGGCATTGCTTTCATAGTACAGAAGGGCATCGCAAGAACAGTATTTAGTTACAGTGACTAAGTATGACTGAATAGTATCACTTAGACTTTGTAGATGACTCTTTAATAGGACTATTATGCAGTTTATACTCCAATCACTTATGGAGAAGAGGCGGTTGATGAATTCTGTGATCAATTTGAAATTGACAAAATCTGCAAGCAAAATATGCTGCTTTTGGGATGCCAAAGTAGGAAATATTAAGGATAAAAATGTAATTGAACAGCAAGCCTAAGCAAGGAAAATGAAACAGGAGAAGGACATATCAATTTCTGCCAATCCAATGGTTTTGCCATTCCTATCACCATCTTCAAACAACTTAATGATGCCTGTATCACCAAATGGGATTTACAGAAATGAAATTGACTACATTATTAGTTGAAGGAGATGGAAGGACTCAGTTATAACAGCAAAGACATGGCCAGGGACTTGATTACAAACTGTTCATTGGAAAGTTCCACATTGAGCTAAAGCAGAAGAACTAATCCAATCATTTTCCATAGTAGGATTTTGAGCATTTACAGAAGAAGGTAAACTGGATGTCAGAACAAACTGTGGAAATTGCCAAGAAGAGAAGCCAAGGCCAAGGAAGACAAAATTCTGAGCAAGGAACTCAAAGAATTTCAGAGAACTGTTAAACCAGACAAGAAGTACTATGACAATAACATCTGTGAAGACTAAAACATAAAAACAGACACACACAAAAAGAAGGTTCAGACTTCGTGTTGGTAGTTAAATAAAGGCAATGGACAGATCATGGCAGGTTCAAAGAAGATGGAAGGAGTGTATTAGTATTCTACACAGTAGAAGAGTCAACATCCAAGATACTTTAGAAATAGTCCTTACTTATAAGAACCTTTACTACAAGAAGATAAAGTTAAATGACTCATTACCAGATCAGAAGGCTATAAGAACTGATGGAATATCTACAAAAATATAGCAAACAAGAGAAGAAGAATCAGTAAAGGTTCCAACAAAGACAATCTGGACAATATAGTGGCCAACAGATTTCAATACCAAAACAAGAAGATTTAATAGAATGGGCAAACTATCATACAGTATCTTTAATTTCACAAGATAGCAAAATAATGCTTAGAATCATCCAACACAGATTAGAGCCCTACATAGAGAGAAAGATGCTAGATGTTCAAGTTGACATTAGAAAAAGTGAGGGGCCTGAGTCTTGTTATTGCTGATGCACACTAGATAATTGAGAAGGCCAAAGAATATCCTCAAAGCTTCATTGATTATAGAAAGGCCTTAAATTATGTCAATCAAGTCAAGCTATAGAATGTGCTTAGAAAAATGGGAATCCCAAAACATTTCATTGTCCTCATACAAAATCTATATGCAGATGTGGAAGCCACAATGCAGATAGAACATGAAGAAACAGACTGTCTGCAGGTTAACACAAGGCTGTATACTCTTTCCTTATTTATTCAATCTATATGCAGATTTGTATATTTGTGTGCATATGTTGAGAGAAGCTGAACTGGGAAAAAATAACCATGGTTTTAACATCAAAGGAAGAAACAACAGTAACCTCATTATGCTGATAGTCGAAAATGCAAATGTTCTGCAAGCTTTAATAATAAAAGTCAAGGAGCACAATAAAAATGTACTAACATTAACTTTAAAGACGATCAAATGCATAACAGGTACAGCAACCTGTCTTAGAATTAGCAATGAAGACATGGAAATGGTGGATAGCTTCTGCTTTTAAGGGTCAACTATCAATAGTAAAAGAACCAGAAATCAAGAAATATTTCATAGGGTAGCCTTGGAAAAGATATTCAGATGCTAGGATATATGGACTTTTGAGGAAGAAATGGCACACAACAGAGGGCTCAATATTTTTCTAAGGAGATGATGGCTGGATTGGCTCCTTGGGGCCTCTTGGGTGAAAGAGAAGACTTGAGATTGCCCAAGTTGCATTCCGTATGATTGCTCCTCAGAAGGAGGCTACAAGGCAAGTCTCCAGAGGGTGGGAAAACCAGGGAAGAGAATTTGCCATTCTTGCTCCAGGGGCAGCTGGAGCCTTCAAAGGGCATTATGTTTGCACTTCCTTTGCTAACCACCTTCAGAAATTGCTTATTAACTATTTTAAAGAAGTTAGACACCTTCAAAATGACAAGAGTGGAAACTCACAAAGTGAGTTCCATATCATTCTCAATCTTGTCAGGTTGTTCCTTTTCCATAACATCATTTAGTCTATTTATAGAGGCAAACGCTATTAGAATTAATGTTTGGATCCATTGTTCAAAAATACCCTTCAGTATGTCCCAAGTTAAAATATTTTGCTTCCTTCTGTAGTTGTGAATCAAGTTTACCGGTAAATGTTTTCCTTTAACTGTAATTTTTAGTTCCCTCTAGTTCCCTCTAGTGTCTGTTTTTAAAAAAAACTTATTTAAAATCTTTTCAGTATTATTTTTTCTTTCAAAAAAAAAAAGTCAAAACAAAAGCATTTTCCCACAGGAAGGATTCTTTATAATTAACTCCAAAATCTTATTTCAAATTTATTTGGATTCTTAGTCCATTTGTTGCTTTCTAAAAGCAAAGTTTTAATCACCCTTTTGCTATTTATTACACACACAAAAAAAATCCCTTCTTAAACTGGTAGTTAAAACTTCTTTTACTAAGAAGTGACGAAAACTCACCTAATACTGTCAACTTTTTTCCATCCAAAGATTTCTAATAGCTGAAAAGAATTAATTAGCAATTTCTGAACATCATTGGAAAAGAAAGTAACTGTGTGTCTTTTCAAAGACGATGACTATGGTTTGAACAAGATGGCTATTCCCCCATCTCCCAGAGATCTAAACCCACTTGAAACCCCCATCTTGCTGTCTTCTCACAACAACTAACTGTCT
>NW_015398992.1:0-1915 GCF_001527695.2 Protobothrops mucrosquamatus
CAAGACCCTGTTGCTAGTTAGCCAACCAGCAACGGGCATGAAACTGTATGCAGATGGAGAAAGGCAATCACCCTTAATGGGCGATCAATGGTGAAGGGCAATCACCCTTAATGGGCGATGAATGGTGAAGGGCAATCACCCTTAATGGGTGATCAGGATATGCATAGGGGATTAAGGGGGGGGGAATACAGAGAACACAGCAGGATTGTTGCAATATGCTCTACATGGGACTGCTCTTGAAGAGTATCCAGAAGCTTTAGCAGGTACATATTGCAGCAGCATGGCAAATATGTGTGTTCCTAGAGTGGCGTTTGTTACATTCTGCTTCACAATCTGCCTTGGCTGCCAGCTTGATTCTAAGTCCAATCCAAGGTGCTGGTTTTGATCTATAAAGCTGGGATGGGATGGTACCATGCTATTTGAGGGCTGCCTCTGCCCAGACATCAATCCAGAGATCTGCCAGAGAAAGCAAGCTGCAGATATTATCAGTTAAGGACCTACAGTTGTTGGATCCCAGGATATCTGCCTTAACTGCTGTGGTGCCCATTTTATCAAACTTTCTTCTTCCTAAAATTAGATTAGCTCTATCCCTTTTGAAATTCTGGATAGCCCTAAAGATCTAGTTATGTTCTCAGGCCTAGGATTTTTAGTAACTGAAAACCTGCATAGATGGCTTGATTAGCGAGGTGGCTATTTTACTTCCCTTTTCACCTGTGGATTGTATTTTTTTATAATATTTATTGTTAATGTGATTTTTATATATATACATATATATGTGTATATATATACACACACACACACACAGAGCCACGTATGATTATTTTTATCTGTGTTTTGTGGTTGTGACTGGAGCACTAACCAATAATTAGGCTGCTTAAGCAACTGAAACTTCTGAATGGTTCTCACATAGAGAGGATTCCAGGACTGATACTGGCATCTATCACAGAAGTGAGGTCTTGCTGCTCCAGGTAGGTGTGCAGCTGTTGCCCCAAAGAAGCTGGGCAAAAGTTCACCTAGCCATGTTCTCCACTTACTCATGAAGCAGTAGCCTTGAGTTCAGAAGGATCCATTCATCCCTGCCTTTCAAGAGTGTCATATCATTGAACAACAACATTGAAACTGGCAGAAAACCTCAAACTATAACTCCATTTTGTAGTATTCCATCATGCCCTGTTTTCTTCCCTCCAGATTATCAAATGTCAAGAGATTAATAGTCAGGGATAATGATACACAGTGGTCTTAAATACCACATAAATTCTAAGTCTAAAGAGCTGGAGAAAAGTGCTACTTCTTGCCAAAGCTAATGCAGACTTCTCAGACTGAGAAGAATTCACATAACCTGCTTCATCTAGGGTGTTCTAGTATTATCCTATAATAATGGTCTGAGTAATCTTTCCTAACAGGAGAAGTTAGAGAACAGGAAATAATTGTGAAGAATGGGGGTATCGAAAAAGATCCCTAGTCTCCTTCAAGACTGCAGGTACCATGTTCATGTCCCTCCCAAACTGAGACAGTGATTACCTCTCCAAACCAGATTTTTATCTCCCACCCATCCATGCATTCTGCGGCCATTTGTGCGTAACATAGAGGCAAGGAGGTTCATAAAATCAAGTTCTCAATTCACCAAGGACATACCAGAGAGCAACCTACCACTTCACTGAGGTTCATGGTCTAACATGAATCCCAGAAAAAATGGTAAGACAGTGCACAGCTACCATTTTGGATTCTACTTATGAGCAGTCAACAAAATTTAAATTTGAATGACTCTGTTGGAAAAGTGCTGTGCAAAACTAGTCAGAAAAGAAGTTCCCATTTTCTAGCATCCTAGATGGGAGTTGGCCATTATGCAAAAGGATATCACATGACAGCCTAGGATGCAATAAATGAGGTCAAGCAATGACACGTTTTCACTTAT
>NW_015398992.1:5292-6763 GCF_001527695.2 Protobothrops mucrosquamatus
ATACAGACTGCGTACGGTCGGTGAGGAAGGAGGAGAACCACCGCATAACAGTGCCTCCCACTCCCAACTCACCCAAACGCCGCAGCATGATACTGTGGTCCACGGTATCAAAAGCCGCTGAGAGGTCCAAAAGAACTAGGACAGAGGAATAACCCCTGTCCCGGGCCCTCCAGAGATCATTCACCAACATGACCAATGCTGTTTCCGTGCTGTATCCCGGCCTGAACCCCGGCTGGAGAGGGTCCAGATAGATGGGTGAATAGACAAATTACCTCTTTAACCTTTATAACAAATGCATTACAAAAATGGCAGGATCAGATTACTAGACTCAATATTTGATGCCAAATCAAGATAAAGATGAGCAGGGCACTCCAGAGGAAAAGCATATTTATCCTAGAGAGGACTGTAACAACAAGCTTAAACAGGATCATAAAAGGTAATGTTATTTCAGACATCTAGGGACAATTACTGAGAGTAACATGGAGTGAAATCTATTAATCACACAGATTGTAAGATTGAAGAGAGCAATTCAGAAGCATGCAAAGGCAAGTAGATAAATAGGTATCACTTCGGTGGGAAGGTAACAGAATTCCATGCACCTCAGTGTATAGTCATGCTAGCCACATGACCACGGAAATATCTTCAAACAATGCTGGCTTTCCCTTGGCTGGGAAACAGAGATGAGCACCACCCTCTAGAATCAGACAAACTGGACAGGGGAAACCATTACTTTTACCTTTAGAAAAAAAGACTGTAGGTTAGCATGGTGAGCATGTATTCAGACAGTCATCAAACTGATGACCAAGAACTAAAAATATATATTTCTCTTTCTCACTAAGTCATTTATAGAATAAAGGTAATGAAAATTTAATGGGACAATTGACAAGTAGGATGGCAGCTAATCAGGATATAGCTAGGTAAAGGGAGATAACAGATATAAGAAAGACAGGATTAGAGTCATCTCAGTAAACAGCTTAATATTGCAAAGGAATGTGATTCTTACATCTGTATTTAGTGGCATTTGCAAAAGCTACTCCAAGTACTGGTGGAAGTAAAACAATGTGATCTTTTCATTTCATTCTTAACCAAGAGGACAACTTTCCTTCCTGCAAAGGCATCAATGAAGCAATGAATGAAAAATGAAAGTACAAAAAAAAATGAAAAATGTACTGAGCTTTAGGAACTAGAAAATGAAGACACAACAAAGGGGTTATATTATTTTCAAATCAGCTATAGGGTGAGATTGTTATCGCAGATTCAGTGATAAAAATGTTGTGGTTAATGTTTTACAAGGGACAGCATAGAATTGGCTGTAATAACAGTTATACTTTATATTAGCACTTGTTTTCAAAGGGCATAAAGCAGTAAACATGTATTCAAAAGGCAAATGGACTTGAATTAATTTTGTTAAAAGTACCAAAACAAATTTCCAATTTGTACTAGTTTTTACATTTTTCTCTCTCCCTGTTTA
>NW_015398993.1:0-1162 GCF_001527695.2 Protobothrops mucrosquamatus
TTCAATGCTATTGAATACAATCATACTTAAAAGTGTGATCCACACTGAACTTACTAACGTGCATCAGAACACTGATTTCTTCTGCATCTTCCTCCCTCACCTTCTGTTATACATGCAGTCCTTGACTTATGACCATAAGTGAGCCCCAATTTCTGTTGCTAAGCAAGACAGTTGTTAAGTGAGTTTTGTCCCATTTTATGACCTTTTTTGCCACAGTTGTTAAGTGAATTACTACAGGGTTAAGTTAGTAACACAGTTGTTAAATGAATCTGGTTTCCCCATTGACTTTGCTTGTCAGAAGGTCGCAAAAGGTAACCATATGACCCAAGACACCGCAACCATCATAAATATGAATCAGTTGTCAAGCATCTGAATTTTGATCACATGACCATGGAGATGCTGCAATTGTCATAAGTGTGAAAAATGGTCATAAGTCACTTTTTCCAGTGCCATTGTAAGGTCGAGCAGTCACTAAATGAACTGTTGTAAGTTAAGGACTATCTGTATTTCACAGTCCCACTGTGGGACTGAATGTAAATTCTCAACACAAAAGTAATTTAATTTCCCCCTTAACCAAATGACCTTGAGACTAGGAATGAAATCTGGGAGGTGTTCAGGGACTGAATTTTTCAGTAGGTGGATTTGTGCATGAAGTTGCCAAGGTCAAGCCTGATTTAAAGGAGACTTTAGTTTTTATACTACGGTACGCTGCAGGCACAACTAATAAAAAGTTCAACTCTATAGCAGAATCTGACCTCGTGTGAATTTGCAAAAGCTAAGCAGGGTTGTACCTGGTTAGGGCTTGGATGGGAGGCCTCTCTCCATATGTTTTAAAAAAGGGGGGGGAGAACAAGAATCTAATTGCTTTGATTTGCTTATACTACATAAAGTTCTCTCAAATAAAAAAAGTACTTGCCAGAATGCCCGAGTTAATAGCTTAAAAAATAACCTTGTTGTTACTCTGGAGATCATTCGTGGCTTTGGGGTGGATTTCCATCAGTACGCTGATGACACTCAGTTGTACATATCCACCCCGGGCCACCCCAATGATGCCCTTGACGTGATGACCCGATGTCTGGAGGCCGTGAGGGTCTGGATGGGGAGGAACAGACTCAGGCTCAACCCGTCCAAGACCGAGTGGCTGTGGTTACCGGCGCCTCGG
>NW_015398993.1:6646-8296 GCF_001527695.2 Protobothrops mucrosquamatus
TAAACTAGTTAGCGGTATATATAATGCCTAACGCAAGCACATATACACTAAAATGGAATAAGGAAAGTAATTCATTTTAAGAAACTCAAATATGAATGCTTTCTTTGAGCTGTCCTCAAGTCTGCTGATAAATCTATCTTGAGATTCTGTGATTGGCAGTTTTATAAATGTAAATAATAATATGATGAACCATAATATTAAACACCACTTGAACACCATGGGCACTGACAAAATCACTATTAATTGCAAAATCAATTGCAAAATGCAGCTTTACTTGGAACAGCTTACAGCCTGTGAGGATACCTTTAACACCATCAAACAAGAACATCTGCCTATCCCAGATCCTTAGGAAGGACTCAGTAGGTGGATAAAAATGCAATCTCTAGTCTAAACATCTGGCAGACCATGACAAACTACAATAATAATATTGATTAACATTACTTAATTATATTAATTTATAAGAACTGGAGAAAAATCACAAAATATAAAGACCTACAAAAAGAAATAAGAACTACTATGGCAATAGAAAGCAAAGATAGTACCAATAATAATAGGTAGCTTGCGTGCAATTCCAAAACTCCTGCAGCACCACTTCAACACCATGGGCATTGACAACATCATCACCAGTCAATTGCAAAGGCAGGTTTACTTAGAATAGCTTCATCCTGCAATGATACTTTTAACACCATGAAGCAATAACATCTGGCTATCTCATGTCTCAATAGAGATAAAAATGCCAAATCCAGTCTAAACATCTGGCTGACTGTGCAACCATCCATAATAATAATTTATCCTCTTAAGCACATATATTGTCATTTTGCACGTGCTCTTCTCCCTGAATATTTAATTTAAACTATTGCAAATGAAGGCAACTATACACGTTTCAGTATAATGTTGCAAGATCCAATCTGGGCCAGTCACTGGGACCAAAGTTTACTCTTCTGAGCTTTCGGACTCGTGCTGATGCCCATCGTCAGGGAACATCTCTCTACCAGAATGTGTAAACTATTAAACTATTGCACTCATCTAGTATTTAGTCCAACATATTTGGAGAGCATCAGGTTAGGAAGAGCTAATAGAGGAGACTTTGTCATGTCTAATTTTGCTCCTCTGAGCAAGAATGAGAGGGAGAGAATAGTAAGGCATGGCCTTATTGGGGAGGGTTAGGATTAGAATGTTTTTCCTGCATGCACCACTTTCATGTTGTTCTTTCTTAAATAGGATCTTACTTCAGAATGTGCTGCTCCCTTAGGAACTGGACTGATTTGGGATAATCGAATGACCGAATTTTGCTGCCCGTGGGATGAAAGGTATCTAGGGTGAAAGGACGGGGTTTTGAGCCTTAGTATAACAGTTGAGATGTATTGTTTTAATTTTGAGGTCTCTTAACTTTCAGGATTTTTTTTTTCAGTCTCTTAATCTCAATTTTGCATGCTCTTAATCCTAAAAGACTTTAATAATAATAATAATAATAATAATAATAATAAATTTAATTTATATGCCGCCCTTCTCCCAACGGGACTCAGGGCGGCGCACAACATATTTAAAACAAAACATAAATACATTCCCCCCCGATAAAACCGAATTAAATCAAATTTTAAAGTTGTGTCTCTGTCGAATTGTTAAAAGATAAACCCCAAATAAAATCCT
>NW_015398993.1:10385-13409 GCF_001527695.2 Protobothrops mucrosquamatus
AATTCGCTATTAGTCAATTGCAAAAGGCGGCCTTACTAGGAACTGCTTCCATCCTGCGACGATATCTGTAATACCATCAAACATCCACATCTGCCTATCCCAGGTCCTGGGTAAGGACTCGATAGGTAGACAAAATGCCAAATCCAGTCTGAACATCTGGCTGACTGTGCGATGATCCATAATAATAATAATAATAATAGCAGCAACATAACACCCCGGACTTAACAATTGTCAATAAGAAAGACAAAAAAGTCTGGATAGTGGACGTGACAGTGCCTGGAGACAGCAGAATAGATGAGAAAGAACTGGAGAAGATAACAAAATACAAAGACCTACAAATAGAAATAGAAAGACTGTGGCAAAAGCAAGCAAGGGTAGTACCAATAGTAATAGGCGCCTTGGGTGCAATCCCAAAACAACTGGAGCACCACTTGAACACCATCGGCATTGACAAATTCGCTATTAGTCAACTGCAAAAGGCGGCCTTACTAGGAACTGCTTCCATCCTGCGACGATATCTGTAATACCATCAAACATCCACATCTGCCTATCCCAGGTCCTTGGTAAGGACTCGATAGGTAGACAAAATGCCAAATCCAGTCTGAATTGTGCGATGATCCATAATAATAATATTGTTGGAAGGGACCTTGGAGGTCATCAAGTCCAACCCCCTGCTCAGGCAGGTAGAACCACATTTCAGTAATCATGGATTTGGAGTTTTTGTTTTGTTTTTGATCAATTGTAATTGCTCAGGATGTTTTTAAATACAAGAAAATGAATTGGCTGTGTGAATAAAACTGTCATTTAGTAATGAAGGGCCAAGTAATCTTCCTGCTTCATGCAAGCTAGGGAGGGCCAGGCACCTGATGCTTTCTATAGGTTTCAGATTTCCTGTCCCATCTGCCTCAGCCAGTGGATCTATAATCCAAAATAAGAATATCAAGTTGTCTTCCTTGATGTAGGTCTTTATCTGAATGGAACAAAACAATAAAACAAGAAGAGAGAGGAATAAAGCAATGAAACAAGAGAAGAAAGCATCTCCCATAGACCAAGATGAGGCAGTTTGGGAATGCCAGATAACCAAAAGGAAAACATTTCCCATGGGTACTTTGAGGACAAATCAATGAGAATTGTTTGAACAAAGATAACAGGCTGTGATTCAAAACCGAAATCATTATATCTCTATTTATCAACTTGATTTAACTCTTTCCATTCATCTAAAAACTGATTTTCCCCACATCTGGTTTACCTCAAAGGCTGACACCAGCATGGTGTTTGTAACTATAGTGCCTTTTACTGAATGGAGCATGATTTTATTTCATTTGCTTTGGGGGAAAAAAAACCCCAATAACAATGGTGAAAAGTGGTTGCAGAGGACGGAGAATTCCTCCCTCAAGGACCTTTTTATAAAGGGAAGATTCCTTCCATTTAGAGCAGGGGTAGTCAACCTTGGCTCTTTTATGACTCGTGGACTTCAATTCCCAGAATTCCTGAGCCAGCTTAGCAGGCTCAGGAATTCTGGGAGTTGAAGTCCACGAGTCATAAAAGAGTCAAGGTTGACTACCCTTGATTTAGAGCATGGAGATATTTTCTCTAATCATTGGAATGGGGGGGGGGGGTAGGGCTTCCCTTGCCAAAACTAACATATTGTTTATTCTTGTTTTGCTGAACTGATTTTGTGATTGCCTGGAGTATCTGTTTAGATACTAAAAAGTGCCTACAAACTTCCAGAGTTGGTGATTTCTGCCATACATTGCTTACTTGAAATACCCATGAAGGCAGTGAAACTTCCTTCTAAATAGACAGTCAAAGGACGTGGATAGGAGATAGATTTCTCAAGATCAGAGAGTTGGATTGGGATGATTAATGAATCCTTTGAAATGCTGGAAATGATTGCAGATTTCCACCCTCCAGCCCAATATTCTGCCTTGGAAACACCATTGTATATACCTGGCCAAAATATTGTACAGGTAGTCCTTGGCTTATTTCAATTCATTGAGCAACTGTTCAAAGTTATGATGGCATTGAAAAAAAATGGATGTACAACCAATCCTTGAAGTTCTAGATATTGCAGCATCCCCACAGTCACATGATGGCAATCTTGGGTGCTTAGGTGTCTCATTTGCAACCAGGGAGCTGCAGTCATATTATCGCCATTTGCAACCTTCCCTGCTGGGTTTCCACAAAGTAAGTGGGAACGCCAGCACAGAAAGTGAGATGTTACTCAGGTAACTCACTCCCACCTTTTCTCCAACCTGCACCAATCTCCCGCAGTCCTGCCCAACCCATGCACAGCCTTTGCCAGCTGTCCCAGGCCATCCCATAGCTTCCCCCCATCCCCCTGCAGAACTCTCTCGCTGTTTACCTGGGACCTCTGTCTCTTCCCACTTAATGACCTGCATATCTTGGGGGAATACAGCACATCTTAGACTTCTTTGAGACTACATTCCTTAGTGATGACGATCGTGTTCGCATTTGTTTGCCGTCATAATCCAAGGATTACCGATATGTGAATGCACTTCCAGGAAGCTTGTTTTCAGTTTTGATTGTGTCTGGGTTCACTCATTTTGTAGCACTCTGGATTTTACAAGAAAATAAGGTGGAAGAAAGGTTCTTGTGTAAAATCATATGGCAGGAAATGTGAGGCTGTAATAGTCCATGTCCCTGCTGGACTGCTTCTCCCTTTTGTAATCAGCTGAAAGCAGTATTAAAAGTCTGAAGTGAATATGTTTCATCATTCCAAACCGTTGATTTTTTTTCCTGGCAGAGGGAGGAAGAGTAACCTTGGTTTGGATGTGGGTAAATATATAATTCTGTTCTTATTGCCCTTTGTGCTGCCTGTAACTCTGTGGTGTGTGTGTTTATTCCACCCACTTGGCTCACTTTTCCGTGTAATCTCAACATAATTCCCTGGATATGATGACCATGATCCTTTTATTTCTTCCTTGATTCCCCATCGGATTCTTCATCTCCAGTCCTAAATAGCAGTCCTATACCCTTGATCCTTGTTCATTGTTCATTGTT
>NW_015398994.1:0-1751 GCF_001527695.2 Protobothrops mucrosquamatus
TCCCCTAGTTGGGTGATGAAACGTCTGCCACAAAACCACCCAGCTCAGAGAGCACCAAGGACCCCCCCCAATAAATAATAATCAACATTAAAGCGCTCAGGGTTGCCTCCACTGTGGGATGGGTGGCAAATAAATTGGATAGCTAGATCAATAAACCGAAGGTGCGTTTCCGGTCGATTTCTCTTCGCGCACGTGGGGCGTTTCTTTCGGAGTTCGAAGGAGCTGCACCCACCAGTCTGGTTTGGGGGGGGACCCCATTCCTTCTCTCAATGCCTCTTCCTTCCTTCCTTCCTTCCAACCAGGGAGGGGCCTACGTGGTGAAACTCTTTGAAGAATACGCCACAGGGCCGGCCGTGATCGCCGTGGTGTTTCTGGAATCCATCGCCGTGGCTTGGTTCTACGGTGAGTTCCCATATGCCCGTCGTTGTGGGGAGGGGAGGGAAAGATGGTTTAGAAAGGATGACTTCTTCTTCCTTGGGGTGGCAAGGCTCTGGTGGCCCCCCATCTCCCTCCCCCCAGAAGAAGAAGACGCCAAGGCAGTCCCAAAGGTGCTTTTTTTTTCAAGAGGCAGTTAGACTTTCTTGTATCTCTTTGAAGACGTTTCGCTTCTCGGAAGCAGCAGCAGCCAAAAAAGCGAACACAATCCTGGGTTGCATAAACAGAGGCGTAGAATGAAGATCACGCAAAGTATGAGTACCGCTTTACAAAACCCTAGTAAGGCCATGCCTGGAATACGCCAGCCGATTTTGGTCACCATATCGCAAAAAAGATGTTGAGAGTTTGGAAAAAATCTGGAGAAGAGCAACTAAGAGGATCCAAGGCCTGGAGGCTAAAACATACAAAGAACGGCTGCGGGACTTGGGCTTGGCTGGTCTAAAGAAAAGAAGAAATGGGGGAGACAGGATAGCAGAGTTCCAGGATTTGAGGGGCTGCCACAAGGAAGAGGGGGTCAAGTTATTCACCAAAGCACCAGAGGGCAGGATGAGAAACAACGGTTGGAAACTGATCAAAGACAGAAGCAACCTGGAATTAAGGAGAAACTTCCTGACAGGGAGAACAATTAACCAGTGAAACAGCCTGCCTCCAGACGTTGTGGGTGCTCCATCATTGGATATTTTTAAGAAGAGGATAGACAGTAACTTGTCTGAGATGGTGTAGGTTCTCCTGCTTTAGCAGGAGGCTGGACTAGAAGACCTCCAAAGTCCCTTCCAGCTCTATTCTATTCTATTCATCCAAGAAGCTTCTTCAGCTCTGACTGGATAGTGGGGGACAGGAGGATTTATACTCCTTGCAGACAGTTAGTCTTTGCCTTCTTTTAGAGAGTCGTTGAGGCCACTTGGAGGTTGACCTGTGTCCTCAGGGTCACCTGAGTGGTGCAAATGGGTGTGGAAGTTTCAGAGATGCAAGAAGGCTTCACCCTCATTTGCACCACTCACGTGACCCTGAGGACACAGACAAACCTCCAGATGGCCTCGATGACTGTAGAAGGATGCAAAGGACCAGCTGACTGCAAGGAGTATAAATCCTTCCATTCCTCTTGAAGAAGTTTCCTTTCTCATCCAAGAAGCATCTTCGGCTCTGATTGGATGGCATGGAACGGAAAGATTTATACACCTTGCAGCCAGCTGGTCATTTGCACTCTTTTAGAGAGTCGTTGAGGCCACCTGGAGGTTTTATCTGTGTCCTCGGGGTCACCTGAGTGGTGCAAATGGGTGTGGAGTTCGTTTCAGCAGTTCCAAGAAGGCTCCACA
>NW_015398994.1:4630-6763 GCF_001527695.2 Protobothrops mucrosquamatus
CCTCCTCCTCCTCCTCCTCCTCCTCCTCCTCCTCCTCCTCCTCCTCCTCCTCCTCCTCCTCCTCTTTCTTCTGCTCCTCCTTCTCATCTTCCTCCTCCTCTCCGCACACCCTCCTCCCTTCTAGCACTGATGTCGTTACCTACTTGGGTCATGAAACGCCTCCCAGGAAAAAAAACACCCAGCTCAGAGAGTGCCCAGGACCCCACGCTTCAACTCTTGAGCTCCAACTATCCCCTTCCGTGTAAATCAAGACAGTCTCCATCAAAGGTGTGATGGAAGCTCTCCCTGTTTTTATCTGGAACGCCTCCCACCAGCTGGAGCATACCGTCCTGTTTTGACCCTGTCCTGCAGACACACACACACACCCCTCCCTACACACACATTTCTGCTCTCTCTCTCTCTCTTTCCAGCCGTATATATTATCCTTCAATTTTGCATCCTTCGGGCTGGCTGGACAGAGCTGTTTCTAGCTCTGCTCCACAAAGGCTCAACTCCTGGTTCCAAAATTAGCTCCGTCTGCTTTTTTTAAGTGCCGTCAACACTACGCACGGGACAGCCGAGGTGTAAGCATTTGGGGCAGCCGACGTTTTGTAGGTCTGCCTGACCGGCCCAAAACAGCCTTTGCTAGCATGATGGATGTCTGTTTAGCAAAGCCTAACTTTATTGCTAAGAATAAAACGGGTCTACAATCACGTGGGATCACGTCAGCCCTCAAGTCTGGTAACACGCAGACTACTCCCCCCCTTCTTTTTCATCCCTCCGCATGCTTTTTTTTTATGATCCTGGGGAAAAAATGAAATTAAAAAGCAATAATCCGGCAAAACGGTGGGTTGTTGGGTTGTGGAGGACAGTTCAAATAGGAACACAAGACGGTGTTGGGTTTTTTTTTTTTTTTTTGTGGGTTGCCATGGATGTCGCAAACTAATTTTTAATTTCTGGGGAGGTGAGGTTAGGTCAGCACACTCTACACAGTCTCTCCTGCTGTTCCATTGTTTGCTTTTCATATTTATTTTTTTTTTACTGGCGAAGAGAGGAGCCGATAGTAAAAGGTGAGAAGAAGATAATTATTTACCCCCTCCAATTTACAAGGATACTTTTCGGCATTGTAAATATCGTACGCTTTGCAAGCTGTGCTTTTGTAGGCGAACGACGACAAGGGCTGAAAATCCACGGCCCTTGCCTGCCTGGCTGAACAGAATTTAAAAAGAGAGATGCTTTTTTCAAAGCGAAGGGGGTGTGTGCAAGGAGAGGGAGGATAATTTGGGGGGCATTTGCACAATCTCACTAGCCGTCCACCGCTGGGTGGAGTTTTGGGGGTGAAGGATGGAGGAGGTTGAAGATCAGGCGAGTCCTTCAGGATTCTGGGAAGCCAGCCGTGGGAAGAAAATGGATGGATGGATCTACTGAAAGTGGCGTCATGAAGGTGGTATCAACCAGGCCTGTCTAAAGTATAGGGTTTCCTGCCTGAGCAGGGGATTGGACTAGATGACCTCCAAGGTCCCTTCCAACTTTATCATCATTATTATTATTATTATAATAACATACCAAGGCTTGGAAAAAGTCCCTTCTCTGGTCCTTCTTCTGGACCTGATGCCTCCTGGCTGAGATCCCATCGTCCAAATGAAGGCTGAGCTGGTGCCCCTCATGTGCCCCTCGTTCTCTGCCCCATTGGTTAGGTCTGAGAAGTCCACGGTGGGTCTGGAGCTTCAGTCTTCGGGTTCTGCCCCCCTGACTAGGTCTGAGAGGCCCAGATTGACCACCGATGGTGGGTCTGGAGCTTCAGTCTTCGAGTTCTTCTTCCCTGACTAGGTCTGAGTGGCCCAGATTGACCACCGATGGTGGGTCTGGAGCTTCAGTCTTCGGGTTCTTCCCCCCCGACTAGGCCTGAGAGGCCCAGATTGACCACTGATGGTGGGTCTGGAGCTTCAGTCTTCGGGTTCTTCCCCCCGGACTAGGTCTGAGTGGCCCAGATTGACCACCGATGGTGGGTCTGGAGCTTCAGTCTTCGGGTTCTTCCCCCCGACTAGGGATGAGAGGCCCAGACTGACCACTGGTGGTGGGTCTGCAGCTTCAGTCTTCGGGTTCTTCCCCCCGGACTAGGTCTGAGTGGCCCAGATTGACCACTGATGGTGG
>NW_015398994.1:10960-13738 GCF_001527695.2 Protobothrops mucrosquamatus
GAGGAGGAGGAGGAGGAGGAGGAGGAGGCATCTTTGGTGCTCTCTGAACTGGGCTGTTCTCTTGCAGGTATTTCATTCCCAAACTAGTAGCATCACCAGTGTTGAAAGGGAGGCGGGAGTTCCTCAAATTCGCACCAGGGGCAGAAATAACATAGTTGAACGAAGAAGATTCAGCATGTATAAAAAAAACAACCCAGAGCCTAAAATAGTTCTCCTTTTCACTTTATTTTGCTGGCTCTGGAAGGCAGAAGTAAGAAAACACCAAACAGAAACTCCTAATCTTTACATCTGCATTTAAAACAAAACAAAAACAAACATTGGATTGTCCCTGATCTTGTATAATAAACCTGCATGCTTTTCTTCCTCAAATTTTTGAATCTCGAGGAAATGTCTCTGAAGGGGTTGTTTTTTTCCGGCCCAGGCTAAGCCTGAAAACGCTCTCCGGCCCACAGCAGACTCCCGGCCTCAAGACAGGCAGGCTAAAACGAGATTCGGCTCCCTCCGAGGTCCGTCTCTTGTCTTCTCGCATCCAGAATCCTTGAAATAAATAGCCCCCGTCTTATCTCGGCTCAAAGACCCCTGAGATTCCCAACGGATTTTCCTCCTGAGATCCCACCAGTGTAGCCGCACCTAATCTTCCTCTTTTTCCACGTAGGTTTTGCTGCCCAGGCGCGCCATTTGCCGAGCGAGGTAGCGGTCCCGGGCGGACGAGACGGTCTCCTGGTCGCTGCGCTTAGCAAATTTGTTGACTTTCTCGGCCGGCTTCTCCAGGGTCTCTCCGCTGTCGGCCGAAGCCTCGTGCGTCAACTGAGGAGATTTCTCCGGGCTCGGAAGGTTTCCCGCTGGAGTTTGGGGCTCCTCTTGGGGGACGGACCCCGAGCTGCGTTTCCACCCATGTTTCGGCTTCTCGTCTCTGTCTTCCCTGCCGGCTGCATCCCTTCCCCGTCCTTTTTCCCTCTCTCCATCTTGGTCTTTCTCTCTGGACCGACGTTCCTTCTTTTCTCTTCCTCGCCTCTGCTCCTGCTTCTCCTCCTCCTCCTCCTCCTCTTCCTCCCGATCCTTCTTCCTGTGCCGGTCCTCTCGGTCCTCTCGTCTCCGATGATGGCCCTCGGTCCTGCTTCGCTCGTCCTTTCCGTGTCTTCTCGGGTGACTCTTTCCATCATGCTGGCGAGCCTCGTCCCTTCTGCGGTCTCGCTTCTCTGCCTGAGGGGAGTGCGGGCGTCTTTCCTCGCTGGGTGACCTCGAATCCCTCTGGCTTTGTCGAGGCATCGAATGGCGACCACGAAGGTACCCATCGCCTGCCTCGGCAGCCTTCCGCTCGCCACTTCTCTCCGGGACTCCCTCACTGTCGCTGCTGTCAGTTCGCAAGTCACTGTCTGCATCCAGGTTCTCCTCTCCCTTCCCGGGAACGCAAGTTCTCGTTTTGCTTTCCAGACCTTGATGGGAGCCTGTCGGTTTCTCAGTGAGGTCTTCTCCTTTGAATCTAAATGTTTGTTTGGAGACAAAAATAATTTGTATGTGTGAATTCTCTATAAATACAGATTGTCCAGGAAAGTACAGATATCCCTTTGTAGGCCTCATGTTTTTTTAACCATAGCTGGGATACAGATGGTCCTCAACTGATGGCCACAATTGAGCCTGAAATCTAGTCACTTAATGACTACTCCAAAAGAGGTTGTAAAATGGGATCGAAAACATGAGTAACCCAGTTTACGAGTGTCATGACTTATGAGCATGACGGGGAGACGCCATTATGACTGTAATGCGAGAACTATTTGTGTAATAATAATTGATAATAATAATGTTTCTCTGGGTAACATTTCAAAATTCGATGCCACGACAGAGAAGGGGATGTTACTGAACCCCAATTCTTGGCTAAGAGGCTTTATACCATTCTGCTCCCCCAAAATACACTTTTCTCAAGTGCAACCAACGCCTCCTTCCTTGGGAGTTCAGCTTTTCCTTGTCCATGCAGGGAAAAAAAATGTGAGGTAACCTCACTGCCTTCTAGCACTGATGAGGTTACCTAGTTGGGCCGTGAAATGTCTACAAGGAAATGACCAAACTCAGAGAGCACCAAGGACCTCACAGTCCTCCTCCACCACCCTTTTAGCACTGATAATGTTATCTAGTTGGGTCATGAAAGGTTTGGAAGAAAACAACCAAGCTCAGAGACACCCAAGGCTCCTACAGTCCTCCTCCTCCTCCTCCATCCTAGCACTGATGTCATTACCTAGTTGGTTTATGAAATGTCTGCAAGAAAACCACCAAGCTCAGAGAGCACCAAGAACCCCTGAGTCGTTGTCTCCTTCCTTCCTTCCTTCCTTCCTCCCTCCCTCCCTCCCTTCCTTTTACTATTCCTCCTCATCCCTTCTATGACTGATGAGGTTACCAAGTTGGGTCATGAAATGTCTGGAAGAAAACCACCCAGGTCAGAGAGCACCAAGGACCCCTGAGTCCTTCTCCTCTTCCTTCCTTCCTTCCTTCCTTCCTTCCTTCCTTCCTTCCTTCCTTTCTTCCTTCCTTCCTTCCTTCCTTCCTTCCTTCCTTCCTTCCTTCCTTCCTTCCTTCCCTTCCCTTCCCTTCCCTTCCCTTCTTCCCTCCCTCCCTATTACTATTTTTCCTCTTCTTCCTCCTCCTCCTCATCCCCTCTATGACTGATGAGGTTACCAAGTTGGGTCATGAATCGTCTGCAAGAAAACCACCCAGCTCAGAGAGCACCAAGGACCCCTGAGTCCTCCTCCTCTTCCTTCCTTCCTTCCTTCCTTCCTTCCTTCC
>NW_015398995.1:0-2578 GCF_001527695.2 Protobothrops mucrosquamatus
TTTTTCTGCTAAGAAAGTATTTTGATAAGTGAATGAAGCCCATACTTTATCCATTGTGAAATATCTTTTTTTCTATCAAATCAAAGCTTTATTTTGGAAAAAGAGCAGTCAATTAAATAGCATCAATTAAAAACACATCAGAGTCTAAAAAAATAAAAGATATAAAACAAAGTCTATATAAAAACAAAAGGTCTAAAAGAATGACTTGTCTGAAGCCACTTGTCTGAAATGGAATCCACTTATCTGAAATGATATAGGGTCTCCTGCTTGAGCAGGGGGCTGGACTAGAAGACCTCCAAGGTCTCTTCCAGCTCTATTCTGATTGAATATGAGTAGGAACATTAAATGGGTGTAAGGAAGCATAAAAGGTGATATGTGGCAAAGTAAATCTAACACAGCAGGTCACACTCTAGAATGATGAACTAGATCCCCCATTAAAACTAATTTATGGTACAGATCACCATCTGATGGATTTTAAACACTGCTGCATAGAACCTGGCAATATTATATATGTATGTTATAACAATGTTAGTATCTGAAAGCAGCATGGAGGAGAAGAACTATCTTATGCATCCTTATGGCTGGATTGATGGCAGATTCCACCTCTCTGTGCTCTTCTCTCCGCCCATCCATCTTCTTGGTTATCATATTGATGTATTTTTGTTGTAGTCTCTTTCACTGTTTATTTTCTTGTTCTCTTATTTTACTTCTCTTCTGTTAACATTTCTTTAATTTTCTTCCTTTTTTAAAATTATCATAAACCACCTAAAGTGGTCCCACAGTGAGATAAGTGGCAAATAAATTTAACAAACAAACAAATAAATAATTTATGAAATAATGATCAGATGAGGGTAGAATCATAGGGCAGGAAGTGACCTTAGATGTCTTCTAGTCCACTCTCCTGCCCAAAGCAGGAGTCCTTATGCCATCCCAGACAAATGGTTGTCCAATCTTTTCTTGAAAACATCCAACAACGGAGGACCCACAACTCTGGGAGGCAAGCTGTTCCACCGATTAATCATTCTTACTATCAGAAAAATTCTCCCTATTTTCAGCTTGAATCTCCCTCTCACAAGCTTCCATCTATTGCAGACATGTCAAACTCGCAACATCATGTGATGTCGCGCAATGTATCGGGCAATGGGGTGGGTGTGGCTTCTGCGTGATGCGTCCGGCCTGTGGGCCGGCAGTTTGACACCCCTGATCTATTGCTTCTTGTCCTGCCCTCAGGTGCTATGGAGAATAAATTGATGCACTCTTGGGTAGGAAATCCTCTTGTATCAGCCTTCAAGGAAAGAAAAGATCATGACATCTTTGCCAAGTAAAGGATGTCTGGTGGTTAGATACTTAGAGTTCAGTTACGAATGTCATAAGCCAGGCTGAGTACCTATTGGATTCACTGGCAATAAAGATTGGGGACTTGGCAAGATCAATTGGCAGTCTGTATCTGTTACACACTGTTCAGTGACTCATATCCCATGCTGAATAGGAGACGTGGAAGCCCAAGGATGAGATTTTAGTTGTCCCTGCCTTTCATAGAAAATTATCCCTCATAGTTAATGAGACAAGAGAAAAAAAAGAATATTATGAGCCAATAGTTGAGCATGATCACCCATACTCTACCTTCCATTTTCATGAGTCTAGTCTCAGGGTGGCATTATAGACACATTTTGGGACCTGAGGGTTCAGTCTTAGAAGTTTTTATTGAAAATGTTCTATTAGTTCAAAATTTAAAAATTGCCCAGCTGGGCACCATAAAGAAGTTGTGCTATTGGCACGGCTTTAAATAGTTTGAATGCTGCAGGTATATAGTGCCTACCTCTTCTCTTGAAGTATTTAAAGATGGCAGATGAGGTCCTCTGTCATTTTTAGCTGTGGGTTTTCCTGCTGTTAGCCAAGTGAAGGACCACTCCCAGGTACTTGAAAATGAACTCAATCTTGTGGCCATCTATGTTCAAGGAATGACTCTTGGGTACTTTGTCAAATGATATGATTTTAGTTTCTTATAAGTGAATTCTAGATGACTTTCTTTCCAATATTGTGTTAATTCTGCCTGTGATTTTTAAAGCCAATATGTGCTTTTGAAAGTATTGCTGCATTGTCTGCATAGAGTAGAATACAGATGTGTCTTCCAGCAAGTTTTAGAGAATGAAAATTTGTGTTGAGGAGATGGTCCACCATGGAGTTTCTATAGAAACTGAATCGGAGTAGGACCAATATGCAGCCTTGTTTGACCCTTTTCTCAGTTCCAGTGACCCTGATGGTTACATATTACTTGGAGTGAAGCATATATATTAAATGAAGAAATGGTTATATCCACTAAGAGTCACTTCAAGCTGTGAGACAGGTGGTGTGTAAATTAAATACATAAATACATAACTATGTAGATTAAAATAAAATAAATTGTGTAGGCCTACAGTTGATTCCGTAGTTTAGCTCAGGGTACGTAATCAAAAGCTGCTTTGATGTTTATGAAAGGGGCATTGTGTTATTGGAAGAGAATTTTTCATTGAGATGTTGGAGTACTAGGCAACTGATCAATGATGGATCGGTTTTCCCTAAAGCCAGCTTGCTCCTC
>NW_015398995.1:6412-7475 GCF_001527695.2 Protobothrops mucrosquamatus
TTATTTATTTAACTTCCTATCTTTCTTCCATAAGTTCATTGCTGAACAATCTGGCATTGCAGTATGATCTACTCTTACTTCTAACATTTCATTTTTCATGACTAAGAATTATGCATTCATTTTTGCTTGATTTCTAAGTATCATGATAAAGATTCATGGATGGGACCTGCTTGCAAGCATATGGATCCTGGGGTCCACTAATCAAAAACATATATAAGCAACATTTAGTCAAGTCTGCCATGTCATTCTGTTATAGGAGTACAGTCTTTCTGCTCTCTGTATTCTAGGGGGATTTTGATCCAATGATTGTACATCAAAGAATGATGTTTTTAATCATTTGTTTTTGCTACATAATTTTATATGTAGGCAGTGATCCAAGCACCAAGCTCAAGAGGCATAGGGCCAACAATGCACAATGTCTTTGTCTCTCCAAGTTCAGCACCTGCAGAAGATATTTTTATTTATCCAAGTCACAGTAACAGAAACCATCTGAAACTGTTCAAGGCTGATGCCAGAAATGACAATTAGCACCCTTTCAAAAACATTTCTAGCTTGGTATTTCAGTTTACATGTCAAAGAGATAAATGTCTTTTTGCTTCCCTCAAAATTAATAAAACATTTTAGCTAAAGTTATTTGTAACCTTAGGTGATAAGTGGAAAATGTTGCTGGCTGTAATCATACACACACATCCTGTTTTCTGCAAAGTTTCTCAAGGTAGTTTGCCATAAAGGACTCTACAGATTATCTTGAAATTTGTTCTAAATAACTTCTTCTGTGTGCTAAACTCTAAGATAACAAAATGGCCACATTTGCATACACAAAGATAAATCTCTGAATTATCAAAAGGGATATCTCCTTTCCAATCTCCATGGCCCTGAGGGGAAAATTGTAAAATTAACTTCTAATACAGGTCTGTGCTTGCACTTTCTTATCAAAAACCTACTTTTGTATTCTATATTAAGTACAAAAAAAGGTTGATAAATATTCCATGTATCTTTTGATACATAATAACTGGTATCACATCTGGTTTGGTGAGAGAAGCTTAAAAATGGACCATTTTCT
>NW_015398995.1:11574-13174 GCF_001527695.2 Protobothrops mucrosquamatus
AGATAAAAGAAAAAGAAGACACAGAATATTATTTAATATGGAGCAAGTGGTATGTCTGGCTAGAAAGTAGAAATAAGAGGGAATAATGGTGGAAAAGTTAAACGTGGAAAATGTGTATATAATAATGTATGAAGGAAGAAAAATGCAAACAAGAAATAATGGGGCAATAAGGATAAACACTTTAAAAAAGAATAAGGGGAAAAATGTAAAAAATAGAAGAATACTGGCACGAAGTTGATGTTAAAATATATATTGTGTATATATGTGTATTATGTTTTGTTTTGTTTTGTTTGTCGGTTTAAATAATAAAAAATAATAAAAAATATTAAAAAATAAAAATAAAAAGTTAGGCTTTTCCCCAAAGTGTGAGAATCTCATTCTGAAAAATGCCTACCCCACTTGTTTGCAATCACTCCTGGGGTTCATTTTTACTTGCCCAATTTCAATTCAGAGCTTAATAAGTAACACAAAATCAAGATACTTTTTATATCACAATTTTAGTTAGTTGATTAGGTGCCATCAAGTCAGATTTGACTTCTGGTGACTGCAAGGACTAATGCTGACCAACTTGAAATCTCTCATAGCAACAAACTTTAATTCTTCCAAGGACAGTCCTATAGAGTTTTAGTGTATGGACAAACTGTATATTTCATTGAATCCTTGAGCATCAGAAGCTGACACAAACTCAGTATGACAAAACCTCTTACTGCACATTTGAATGCATACTTACTATGTATGTACAGTTGTTTGTAATCAGTGGATTTAAAACAAGAAAACAATTGTCAGGTGCAGACGTTTGGACAGTATATACAATATATCCTATTCTTGCTTTTAGAATTTTTTCCCTGCTCATCCTTGAAGATTGTTTTTAGCTCAGAAATATTTGTAGACCTCCTTGCATACACTTTCTGTCAAGATTTTCCCAAAGATTATCCATAATATTCAAGTTTATGGGATGTGAAGGCTATTCAAATACTATTATTGTGTTTTGTTAGAGTGCAGTGGCTCAAGTTGTTAAGACACTGGGTTGGAGATTAGCAAGCTCACATTTGAGACCTGAATGCAGCTGTGTGATGGAATGAGCTCCCATCGTTCACTCAGCTCCTTGAGAGGGACATGAAAGGAGCCACCAAGGGCATCCCCCAGGCAACAGTGATGTCCGTTCAATCCATAAGCGCCTTAACCAGTGCCTGCAACATGAATGGGACTGGACTGTATTTTGTTTTCCATGAAATTCTTTATAGAGCATCTGGAGTAAATTCAGAGGAGATTTACTAAGTTGATAATAGTCCAGAAACCAAGTTCCATAAGGAGTAGTTAAAGAAGCTGGGCACACGAAGTCAAATGTAAGATTTATCACTTGATTACAACCACCTAAAACCTGTTCTGTGCAAGAGGGTATGGATCATTTTCTGTTGAAGCTGACTATAGAAGAATCAAAAGCAAATTGGTTTGGGTTTAATATTAAAAAAGGGATTTCTTGACAGGAATGGCTATTTAGCAAATAAATAGTCTGTCTAGATCAATGATGTTCCCCTCACTGGAGATTTCTAAATAAGGGTTGGAGAGCCTCAAGTGAGTGCTGATTTAGCAATTTCCT
>NW_015398996.1:0-6761 GCF_001527695.2 Protobothrops mucrosquamatus
GGGGGGGTGGCAGTCCCCAAATGCAATGGACGGGGAGGGGGGAGCTGCCAGCAATACGAGGGACCCCATTTGGGAGGGAGGGAGGGAGGGACAGCCCCTGGCTCTCCCACCCTCCTTCCCCCAGGCCTGAGGAAGCCACGCCCCTTCAGACGGGCAGGCTCCTCCCCCCCCGGCTGTCTATCTTCACATTCTCTCACCCCCCCCCCGCAATTCAACGGGGATGGCACCCCAGAAATCTCACCCCGCCCCCTCCCACCCGCATCTCTCCTTCGGATGGGCGGGGGGGGCCTAACACGAGGGACTGGTGGGCGTGGCCAGCCGCTCTGCTGCCGCCAAACCCCGCCCTCCAAAGGGTGTGGGCGTGGCCGCCCGGCGCCCTGTGTGAAGGCTGGCCCCGCCCATTTCTGGGAGGGGGGGCGAAAGGGCGGGCCGAGGCGCCGCCTCGCCCCTCCTCCTCCTCCTCCTCCTCACCTGGTTGTCCATGGCGGGGACAGGCCGCCTGCCTGGCGGGATGGGGCCTACGGGGCTCGGCCTGCCTCGGCTCCCTTCAGGGCTCGGGGTGCGGCGGCGGCTGCTGCTGCTGCTCCTGCTCCCGCCGCCGCCTCCTCATGGCTCGGCGCCGGGCGGGAGTCGGCCTGGCGTGTCCGCGCCGCGCTGGGCCCGGCCCCCTCCGAGCCTCGCTTCGCCGCCAGCGCTGCTGCTGCTGCTGCTGCTCCTGCCGCCGCCGCCGCCGCCTCCTACACACCGGAACCGGAACCCCCCCTCGCTCCGCTCCGAGACGAGCAGCCCTCCGGGCCAATGGGAGCGCGCGCTCCGGCGCCTCTCCGTCCCGCCAATAGGAGCGGCGCGGAGAGGGCGGGAACAGCGGCGGCCGCCAGCGGGCCAATGGGAGCCGAGGGGGCGCGTTGCCCGGGAGACGGAGGAGCGCTGGGAGAGCTAGCGAGGGAGGGAGAGGCAAGGAGGGCGGCTAGTCCTCATTGAGGAGACGCTGCCGGCGGATATGCGCGGGATTTCTCTCCCCCCCCCTCCGAGGACCCGCGCCTGCCAAGCTGGACTTGCTGCCCCGACCGGATGGGCAGAAGGTGGAGCGAAGACCCTCGGAGGGTAGGACTTTGGGGTGGGGGGGGAAGATTTCAACCGCCCCCAATTTTTACCTTGTGGGGGTGGGGTGTTTTGACTGAGCAATCAGGAGGGGGCATCTTGGGGGTGGGTGGGCTCCGCTACACATCAGCCCAGCCCACCTCGCAGGGGGGTTGTTGGGTGGAAGACAGGGAGTGCTGGTAAGTCCTCCAGTTACGACCGCAACGGAGCCCGAAATTCAGACGTTAAGCGAGCTTTGCCCCGTTTTGCCGCCTTTCTGCCCAACGTTGTTAAGCGAATCCCTTCAGTTGTTAAGTGAGTGGCACAGCCGTTAAGTGAATCTGGCTTCCCCCATTGACTTGGCCTGCTAGAAGGTCGCAAAAGGGGACACGGCAACCGTCGCAAATAGGAGTCGGCGGCCAAGCATCTGAATTTGGATCACGTGACCGCAGGGGTGCTGCAACGGTCGTGTGAAAAACGGTCGCAAGTCGCTTTTTTCCGTGCTGTTGTAACTTTGAACAGTCAGTAAATGAACAGTTGCAAGTCGAGGACTGTGTATACTAAAGTATGCTTCAAATAATAATAATAATAAATAAATATTAGGACAAATAAATGCAGGTAGTTCTCAACTTACAACAGTTCCTGTCTTGTTTTTCACACTTAGGACCGTTGCAGCATCTCCATGGTCACGTGATCCAAATTTTGGACGCTTGCCGACTGATTCGCATTTATGATGTATGCAGGGGTCACATGATCCCCTTTTGCGACCTTCTGACAAGCAGGAAGCCAGATCCACTTAAGGTTGTACAATGGGACAAAACCCACTTAGCGACTGTCTTGCTTAGCAGAGGAAATTACGGTCACATTATTCTCTGAAGCACCGGAAGGCAGAAGAAACGATGGATGGAAACTGACCAAGGAGAGAAGCAACCTGGAACTAAGGAGAAACTTCCTGACAGTGAGAACAATTAACCAGTGGAACAACCTGCCTCCAGATGTCATGGGTGCTCCATTACTGGAGGCTTTTAAGAAGAGACCAGACAGCCACTTGTCTGAAATGGCATTAGGTTCTCCTGCTCGAGCAGGGGGCTGGACTAGAAGACCTCCAAGGTCCCTTCCAGCTCTATTCTATTCCATTCCATTCTATATTATATATTTTATTCTATCTAATTCTATGTTCTATTCTATTCTATATTCTATATTGTTATATTCTATTCTATATTCTATTATTGTGGAGATTAACCAAAGATGTGTATTGTATAAGTACGTGCAGACTGCCCTGGCAGTTGGAACACGTACGAAGTACAAATAAATGTTATCTGTGTCTGTGTCTAGCAAATCGCTAACCAGAAGGTTGTTATTTCCTCCTTGAGAGCGAGGTCTATGTGTAAAATTTCAATAAAAGAGAGCTTACGAAGCTACTCGGGGTTCTCACTTTTGCAGACAGCCCTGTGTCTTGTGTTTCATGGGAACCGGATCACTACATATTATATTCTACATTATATTATATTCTAATTCTATGTTCTATTGTATTCAATATTCTATTCCATTCCATCCCATTCTATGTTCTATTCTATTCTTATCATTATTCTATTCTATTCTATTCCAATCCATATTCCATATTTTCTATTCTATTCTGTTCTATTCTATTCTATTCCTTATTCTATTTTATTCTATTCCATTCCATTCCATATTTTCTATTCTATTCTATTCCATTCCATATTTTCTATTCTATTCTATTCTATTCCTTATTCTATTTTATTCTATTCCATATTTTCTATTCTATTCCATTCCATATTTTCTATTCTATTCTATTCCATTCCATATTCTATTTTATTCTATTCCATATTTTCTATTCTATTCTATTCCATTCCATATTTTCTATTCTATTCTATTCTATTCCTTATTCTATTTTATTCTATTCCATATTTTCTATTCTATTCTATTCTATTCCATATTTTCTATTCTATTCTATTCCATTCCATATTCTATTTTATTCTATTCCATATTTTCTATTCTATTCTATTCCTTATTCTATTTTATTCTATTCTATTCCATTCCATTCCATATTTTCTATTCTATTCTATTCTATTCTATTCCTTATTCTATTTTATTCTATTCCATATTTTCTATTCTATTCCATTCCATTCCATATTTTCTATTCTATTCTATTCCATTCCATATTTTCTATTCTATTCTATTCCTTATTCTATTTTATTCTATTCCATATTTTCTATTCTATTCTATTCCATTCCATATTTTCTATTCTATTCTATTCTATTTTCTATTCTATTCTATTCTATTCTATTCTGTATTCTATTCTATCCCATCCCATCCCATCCCATTCTATATTCTATTGCTTAGCAGTGGAAATCTTGAACTCAATTGTGGTGTAGCGGGGACTGCCTGAGAGTGCTTGCAGGAGCTTGACTGGGAAGGAAAAGATTGGGACAGCTGCAGTTGGCTTTGGGTGTGGCTGGCGTGAGTGGAAGGAGGAAGGATAGAAAAGGAAAGAAAAGGAGAAGGCCGGGGTGGTTGGAGTTGAGAAGAGAAGGTCTGGAGGCCTATTTTATTTTTCTATCAAGGGTATTTTAAATAGAGGCTAGGTAGAGTGAAGTTTTATTGCTTCCTCCGTGGGAGGATATCTGAGACGGAGGCAAGCGAGAGTGTGGAGTAAGGGAGTTGGCTGGGGTTTCTAGCCTCGGATTTTATTAATAAAGAGTAAGGGAGGGGGGTGGTTTTGGGTCCTGAGACCTGAGGAGGAATTCTAGAGAAGAAGCACCAGGAGGAGAGAGACTGGTGGTGCCAACTGTTGCTGCCAACTGCTGTTGTGGACTTTGGAGGCATCTGGACTGTGGCCATCGCTGCTGGCATAGGTGCTGGGACATTGTGGGGGGAGTTGCCCTGGGGGATGAGCCATTGCCATAACATACTGGCCGTCATTGTTATTATTACCATCTGGAGCCGGGGTTTACCCCCCCCACCTCATCGGATTCTGAACGATTGCTCAGGGGCCTGTTACTCCTGCTGCTAAAGCAGCCCTGAGCTGTTATATACATCTTCAGAGCATCAACCACTGAGACTGGTTAAGTTCGTGCCTGGAAGTCCTGCTTCAACAAGAAGAGCCTGCCACCCATCAACGCTGCATGAGTTCCGGTTGTAAGACATCTCACCGATCTCTAAAGAACATTACCGCAAGGCTGGACAAGGGGGGTTGTGGCTGGGAGGGCCTGGGCATTGGCGGCCTCTGAAGAGGTAGCGCTACAGTGGTCGTACGTTGAGGACTAGCTCTCAATGCGGCATTCAGGCTCCCCAGGAAGTAGCCAGGTAAGAGAGCCGGAGCCCTCCAGGCAGCTGGGCAGAGCCCCCCACCCTGCCCAAACCCACAGGTCCTGGGGGGGGGGAAGGAGGGACAGGTCGGAGAAGCAATGAATACAACCAGCAGCCAAGTGAAAAAAAAAAGAGATTTTTCTTTTAATGGTTCGACAAGAGGACGGACGGTGGCGATGCTTCCTTTATCCGCCCTATTTGTAAGAATTCGCTTTGTGCTTCGGCAGGAAGGAGAAGTCGGCAGGAACACGGCCCAACAGCATCTCGCTGGGGAAAAAAAAGAGAACAGAAACGTGGATTATGGAGGATGGCGGAATTCCCAGGGCGACGACGCCGGGGGAGCTTTTGGCTGGCGCTCTCTCCTACCTGATCTTGACCCAGTCGTCCACGTTCTGACTGGCCATCAAGGTCTCCAAGGGGTCTCGGCCCAGGTAGTAAGGGGGCCTCTCGTTGATTCGCTGCGGCAGGCGCTCCAGCAAGCCCACCGGGATGTACCTGAGCGGGGCCAAAAATGAAGAAGCTTCTTCAGCTCTGACCGGATGGTGGGGAAGGGAAGGATTTATACTCCTTGCAGACTGCCGGTCATTTGCCTTCTTTGAGAGAGTCGTTGAGGCCACTTGGAGGTTTGTCTGTGTCCTGAGGGTCACCTGAGTGGTGCAAATTATTGTGGAGCCTCCCTGGAATTGCTGACCACATCATCTACCTGCAGTCTTCTTCCATCACACCCTTTTCTTTCCTTCCCTCTCTCCTTCCTTCCCTTCTTTTCCTCCATTTTTTTCTCGCTCTCCTGCTCCCTCAATCTCTTATTTCCCTTCTCTTTTTCTCTCCCTCTTCTTTCCTCTCCTTCCTTCCTTCCTCCCTCGTCTTTCTCCTTCCTCTTCCGTCCTTTCTTTCTCTTGTTAAGAGCCCTGATGGCGCCGTGGTGAGAATGTGGCATTGCAGGCTGACTCTGCCCACAGCCAGGAGTTCAATCCTGACTGGCTCAAAATTGACTCGGCTTTCCATTCTTCCGAGGTCGGTAAAAACTGGACCCGGATTGTTTGGGGGCAAATAAGCTGTAAACGGCTTAGGCCAGTGGTTCTCAACCTGTGGGTCGGGACCCCATTTGGGGTCGATCGACCATTTCACGGGGGTCGCCAAGCAAGGCTGTCCGCCATTTTTTTTGTCCGCCATTTTTTCCCCCTTTTCCGGCGGGTGCCTTACCTCCCTTGGGCTGGGCCAGCTGGTGGTCGGCCTGCTCCGTCTCTGCTGCTTGCCAGCTACGCCTCGGCCGGTGCAGGGGGCGGAACCACGCATGCGCGGCGCTCCCGGGCAGGGAAAGTCCTCGACTTAGGACTGGTTGGGTAGTCCTCAACTTACGACCGGTTTAGTCCTCGACTTATTTATTTTATTTTATTTTATGACCGGTTGGGGTCGCGGCATTAGAAAGGTTGAGAACCATTGGCTTAGGCTGTAAAGAACCCTGAAGCGGTATATAAGTCTAAGTGCTATTGCTATTCTCTCCTTCTAGTTCCTTCGCACCCGTTTCTTTCTACCTTTTCTTTCCTTCCTTCTCTAATCTCTTTCTTTTCCTTCTTTTTCTCCATTTTTTCTTTCTTTCTTGCCTGCTCCCCTTTTATTTCCCTCTTCTTTCCTCTCCTCCCTCCCTTTTTCTTTCTCCTTTCCTTCCTTTCTCTTGTATGAGCCCTGCTGGCACAGTGGTTAGAATGCAGCGTTGCAGGCTAATTCTGCCCGCTGCCAGCAGTTCGATCCTTCCATCTTTCCCAGGTCAGTAAAATGAGGACCCAGATGGCTGGGGGGCAAGATGCTGGCTAGGCAGGAGTGTCAAACTCAATTTCATTTGAGGGCCGCATCAGCATTGCGGTTGCCCTTGGGGGGCCGGCTGGGTGTGGCCAGGGTGGGTGGGCGTGGCCAGCTCTACATCGTTCGCGTCAAGGGTGCCTGTGGGGGCCTGGGCAGGAGTGGGACAGATCTGAGGGTCTCTGGCAGAAGGGGGTGGGACCGGGGCAAGCGCCAAGGCATGGTCCATTTCTTCATTCCTCACAAAGGGTGACCCCTCCCCAGCATGCACCCGGGGGACGGGGCTGACATGCACCCAGGGGCTGGTTCCTCGCTGTTTCCAGACGGCCTTGTGGAGCTAAGACTGAATGCATTTCAGCATAGATGGCCACCACAAAATTGTACATGGGCTCCCGGCCGGCCTGGGCCAGGGCCAAGGCAGCGGGGGCCGTTCCCTCACTGTTTCCAGGATGGCTTCGCGGGCCACATGAAACCACTTTGCGGGCTGCATCCGGCCCCCGGGCCTTGTGTTTGACATGTCTGGACTAGGTAAGGCTGTAAAAGCACGAAAA
>NW_015398997.1:0-1602 GCF_001527695.2 Protobothrops mucrosquamatus
TATGCTTCTCACACTCTGTGCATTTAATGCAAAAGTTAGTAAACACATGCTCTACCAAAGGTGGCGTCCATGTTGGGCGCAGCATTATTTTATCTAGGGGGGAGGGGTGTTGTGTCCTCAGCCTGCAGAAGCAGGCTCGGGACGATGCAAGAGTCCCGGGCATTTGCAAAAGCTGCCCGGGACCAGACTGAGCGGCGCCGGCCTTGCGCACATGCGCAAGGCAGGAAAAGACTGCCTGCTATTGGTTGGAATTGCCCGGGGATCCGGGGGTATAAATAGAGGCCTGCGTGCCTCTGCTCTTGTTGGTTGTTAGCTATAAGAGAGTGAGAATAAAGGTCTGTTATCAACATGCATTGTCTCCTTCGCAATTATTCTCCGGACTTAACACAACCCCTCCTGAATTCAATTGACCCTTATCTGGTGCCTAGACAGTGTTCAACTTGAGTTGACCAGGTTCTCGTTGACGGACTTGAATCAATTTTCTATGGGCAACCTAACCCATGGTCCTCATTCTTTGCACCTGGCACCTCCCTTGCCCTGCCCCACCCATTAATCTCTCATTTCATTTGCTGATGGTTGTCAGGAAATTCCTCCTTAATTCCAGGTTGCTTCTCTCCTTGATTAGCTTCCATCCGTTGCTTCTTGCCCTCTAAGGCAGGGGTCCTCAACCGTGGCAACTTTACGACTTGGGGACTTCAACTCCCAGAATTCTTAAAGTTGCCAAGGTTGAGGACCCCTGCTCTAAGGCACCCGGAGGCAGGACAAGAAGCAACGGGTTGAAACTCATCAAGGAGAGAAGCAGCCTAGAACTAAGGAGAAACCTCCTGACAGAACAATTAACCAGTGGAACAACCTGCCTCCAGAAGCGGTGAAGGCTCCAACACTGGAAGTCTTTAAAAAGAGACTGGACAGCCATTTGTCCGAAATGGTATAGGGTTTCCTGCCTGAGCAGGGGGTTGGACTAGAGGACCTCCAAGGTCCCTTCCAACTCTGTTATTCTGTTCTGTATCTGATGGCTCTTGCTTCATGGGCTGGGCAATCTGCAGAGCTGTCAGGAAAAGGAAATGAAGCCTCCAGGAACAGCAGGATGAAGCCCTGGGAAAGAGTAAAGTTATACGAACGGCTATGAGGTTGCCAAAATTTGCTGTATTGGGGGTGGTGCCCCCCCTTACCAAATTGTCCCATCAAAGGGGGCAGCTCCGTCAAGAGGAAGAGGAGGCCCAGAAGCAGGAGGAGGCCGTGCGCAGCCTTCATGGTGCTGGTTCAGGGGGAATGTGCGCTGGGGCTGGAGCGCTGGGTATTTAAGTCCTGTTTTCAGGAAGTGAGAAGGCCCGTTGGAGAAGAAAGGGAAACGGAGAGCTGCGAAAATACCTTTCTCAACGCATCACAACGGTTAGTTTTTCCCTGGATGGGACAAATAGGTGGGGCAGAGAACTCAGATCTTTATCAACGGAGGCTCAGCTTGGAAACCTCTCCCTTTCCCCTCAGCATGGCTGGCTCAGGAATTCTGGGAGTTGAAATCCACCAGTCATAAAAGAGCCACGGTGGCCTACCCCTGGTATAGGGTTTCCTGCCTGAGCAGGGGGTTGGACTAAATGACCT
>NW_015398997.1:9790-12029 GCF_001527695.2 Protobothrops mucrosquamatus
GGCTCTTTTATGACTGGTGGACTTCAACTCCCAGAATTCCTGAGCCAGCCACGCTGAGGGGAAAGGGAGAGGTTTCCAAGCTGAACCAGGTTGGCTCAGGAATTCTGGGACTTGAAATCCACGAGTCATGAGGGGGCCATAGTTCCCCCATGCTGGCTCAGGAATTCTGGGAGTTGAAGTCCAGGAGTCATGAAGGAGCCAAAGTTTTCCCCATGCTGGCTCAGGAATTATTGGAGTTGAAGTCCACGAGTCATGAGGGGGCCGTAGTTCCCCCATGCTGGCTCAGGAATTCTGGGAGTTGAAGTCCAGGAGTCATGAGGAGGCCGTAGTTCCCCCATGCTGGCTGAGGAATTCTGGGAGTTAAAGTCCACGAGTTATGAGGGGGGCGTAGTTCCCCCATGCTGGCTCAGGAATTCTGGGAGTTAAAGTCCACGAGTTATGAGGAGGCCGTAGTTCCCCCATGCTGGCTCAGGAATTCTGGGAGTTAAAGTCCACGAGTTATGAGGAGGCCGTAGTTCCACCATGCTGGCTCAGGAATTCTAGGAGTTGAAGTCCACGAGTCATGAGGGGGGCGTAGATCCCCCATGCTGGCTCAGGAATTCTGGGAGTTGAAGTCCACGAGTCATGAGGGGGCCGTATTTTCCCCATGCTGGCTGAGGAATTCTGGGAGTTGAAGTCCACGAGTCATGAGGGAGCTGTAGTTCCCCCATGCTGGCTCAGGAATTCTGGGAGTTGAAGTCCACGAGTCATGAGGAGGCCGTAGTTCCCCCATGCTGGCTCAGGAATTCTGGGAGTTGAAGTCCACGAGTCGTAAATGAGCCAAGGTTGCCTACCCCTGGACTAAACGGCTGAATGATGGATCCTGTTGGGGTCTTTGGTGCTTTCTGAGCTTGGATGTTGGGTAGTTTTTTTGAAGACATTTCATCACTGAAAAAAGGGAACCTCCTCATGAACCCTGATGATGTTACCTAGTTTGGGATCATGAAAAGTCCACAAGAAAAGAACCAAGCTCAGAGAGCACCAAGGACCCCTTGTGTCAACCCTGAGTTACAAATATTATGCTGTATTAATCTGCATTAAGTATAGGAGAGCCTTCCTCCAAAATTGCATTTCTCTTTCTTGGGGCCCCCTCCCATTTCTGTCTCCTCTTCAGCTGACACCCAACTACCATCTCAAGAACCTTCCTAGAAGAGGCGCCAGCAAGCCAGAGGTTCTAGACCAGGGTTCTTGGTTTTCCCTCCCTGGGGGAGAACTCTGTCCTCTGATCACACCAGCCCCTCCCAGCAAAAGGTTTCAAGATCGTTCTGGAAAGTCACTTGGACGGTCCTGGCCGGAGACGGGGGTCAGCTCTGCCCAGAGGCTGAGGAGTCCCAGCAGGAGAAGAAGACCTCCAGAAGACATGATGATGCTGTCTGCCCCACACTCGGGCTGCTCGGTCTATTTATTCTCCCCACTGGGAATTTCACCCCTGCAGATCCAGGAAGAAGGATGACTTAATGCAGTGAGAATCCAAATTCCTTTCTCTTTTACAAGATGGTGAACCTATACCCTATTACAGACAAATGGTTGTCCAGTCTCTTCTTAGAAACTTCCAGTGTTGGTGCATTCACTGCTTCTGGAGGCAAGTTATTCCACTGGTTAATTGTTCTCACTGTCAGGAAGTTTCTCCTTAGTTCTAGGTTGCTTCTCTCCTTGATGAGTTTCCATCCGTTGTTTCTTGTCCTGCCTTCAGGCGCTTTGGAGAATAACTTTTTTTCCCCCCAAAACTCTCCCCCATACATATACTGTGATATTTATCAGATATTAACATACATTCTTTTTACATTCTTATATATAAGATACTTTTAATAAAATGAAATAAATACATACAAATGACTTTTGGTGTTGCTCGCCCATTTCCCTTTTCACTGTATCCGCACTCCTTCTTCTCTACCTTGTTTCTCCCTTTCTTCTCTTTCTTCCCTACTTCCCTTTTCTTTCTCTTTGGAGAATAACTTGACTCCCTCTTCTTTGTGGCAGCCCCTGAGATACTGGAACACGGCTATCCTGTCCCCCCTCATCCTTCTCTTCATTAAACTAGACATTCCCAATTCCAGCAACCGTTCCTTATATGTTTTAGCCTCCAGTCCCCTAATCATCTTTGTTGCTCTTCTCTGTACTCTTTCTAGAGTCTCAACATCTTTTTTACATCGCGGTGACCAAAACTGGATGCAGTATTCCAAGTGTGGCCTTACCAAGG
>NW_015398997.1:14779-16551 GCF_001527695.2 Protobothrops mucrosquamatus
ACAATTCCAGTCATTTTCACAATTCTTGTCTTTCTGGCCCTGTTGGTGATGGCCCAGGGGACACGTTCCAGGCTTTTCTGCAAAATAGAAGATCCCAAGGCTGAGAGATTCTTTGGAATTGGAATCCCAGATCCAGCAAGATCCCATCTCTGGGCCTTTCAGGAACTGAAACATCTCCATACATCCAGGTGAGACGCTGGGCTCCCGTCTCTTGCCTTGGATCCTGGGGGTGGACATGGACAACCCCGGGTTCCACCAAAGAGGAAGGAGGAATTCCAGGGAATGGGAGGCAGGGACTGTCTACGCTGGTCCTGCACATTCCCACAGCCCCCTCCCCAAATACAGAGGGGGCAAGATAGTGACCTCCCTCAAGAGGGGGATGGGCATCCAGAGAAGATTTCTTTCCTCCTGGAAGTTGCCTGAAGTTTTTAGGCTAAATGGGGAGGCTGAAGTTCTGAGCTGGCTGCCTCAGCACAGGCACCCATGTTGAACCCTTGGTGGTTCATGGACCAGGCAGGTGGGAGCCATCACGCCAACATTCACATCATCAGGGACACACAGCCCAGCAGATAATAATCCCCCAATCCAGGAACTATCAAGAAGAAAACCACACTCCCACCAAGACTTGCAGGGCAAGCTCAAGTATCTAAACAGGGACAAAGCCCACACTCAACTGCAGTGGTGATGTTACCTAGCTGGGCCATGAAAGGTCTGCAAGAAAACACCAAGCTCAAAGAGTACTAAGGACCCCACAGTCCTCCTCCTCTCCTCCTCCTCCTCTCCACAAGACCCCTCCCTTCTAGCACTGAGGATGTTCCCTAATTGGGTCATGAAATGTCTGCAAGAAAATAATAAAGCTCAAAGAACACCCAGGACCCCTAAGTCGTCGTCGTCATCCTGCTCCTCCTCCTGCTCCTCCTGCTCCTCCTCCTCTCTGCAAACCCCACTCCCTTCTAGCACTGATGATGTTACTTAGTTGGGTCATGAAACGTCTGCAAGAAAATAACGAAGCTCAAAGAGCACCCAAGACCCCTAGGTCGTTGTCATCATTCTCCTCCTCCTTCTCCTCCTTCTCCTCTTGCTCCTCCTCCTCCTCTTCTCTGCAAACCCCACTCCCTTCTAGTACTGATGATGTTACCTAGTTCAGTTATGAAATGTCTGCAAGAAAACCACCAAGAAACCCATAGTTCTCCTCCTCCTCCTCCTTCCTAGCACTGAAGATCTTCCCTAGCTGGGTCATGAAACATCTCCAAGAAAACCACCAAGCTCAGAGAAACTCCACAGTTCAACCCTGGGTGACAAAGATTCCCTTATACTGAATCAATCCTAGCTGTTGTGAGAACCAGGATCTTACATTATGCTTAATTTTAGGACACAGCTGTTTTTTTATGATGAAGAGGTCAGTCCGCAGCTCCCTTCCCACTTACCAATACAGGTGTAGTGACATTGATTTTTGGTCTCAAAATTGTTGGCATCCCCATCGCATCCAACGTAAAAAACCTGTTGACATTGTTTTGAAGTCGAGTTGTAGTAAAAATGAGGAATTTTGCTTTTACACGTTCCGGTTTCAGCAGGAAGAGAACAAAACCCTTTGAAATAGGGAGAGGGAGATGTTATTTGATTAAGTAGCATCTTTAAGGCACTTTCCTCAACCTGGAGCCCTCTTAGCATGCTCAGATTGCAAACAGTCGAGAGCCACCTGGGATGTTTTAATTTGGTTATTTGATTTCCTACTCAAAATGTTTATGGAGATTCTCCATCGTCCAAGTCAC
>NW_015398998.1:0-1145 GCF_001527695.2 Protobothrops mucrosquamatus
TCAGGAGTGTCTCAGATCCTTATTCATGTGAATACGCAGAAAGGAAAAAATGGCCTTTAAGTAACTGGAAAGAAAATACAAAAGTCAGCAATTTAATTTTAGTAAACGTCTCTTTGAGAAACTCTTCATAGATTTGGCTGTGCTTATAAAAATGAATTAGTTATTTGCAGTCAGTCCACACCTAGAAATCAGTTTCCGGAGGCTTTTTTCTTTCTTTTTCTAAAATGGAAAAAAGAAAAGGATAGTACCCAGACATAAATCTATGGTAAAATCAGATCAGAAAAAGATATAATGGACATTGCCTAAATGTTACAAATCTGTTCATTTTCTGACCTATTACATGGCAGTAAACCTGAATATCATGTTCAGGTAGTCCTTGACTTATGGCCCCCATTGTGCCAAAAATATATGTTGCTAAGTGAGACATTTGTTCATGTGAGTTTTGTCCCATCTTATGACCTTTTTTTGGCCACAGTTAATCACAGTTAAATCATTGCAGTTGTTAAGTTAGTAACATGGTTGCTAAGTGAATCTGACTTTCCCACTGGCTTTGCTTGTCAGAAGGTCATAAAAGGTGATCACATGATCCCTGGATATTGTAACCATCACAGATATGAACCAGTTGCCAAGCATCCAAATTTTGATCACGTGACTATGGGGATGCTGCAAAGGCTGTAAGTGTGAAAAATGGTCATAAGTCACTTTTTTCAGTGCCGTTGTAACCTTGAACAGTCACTAAATGAATAGTTGTAAATTGAGGACTATACATGTGCTACAGAAAAGGTCTGTCTTTCTTGCCCTGTGTTTAACTAGTTCACAAATTCCTAAAGCATTTGTCTGTTCATACATTTTGATTATCCTTATGAAACTGTTTTGAACTTAGGCGTTTATATATTTTTGTTCAAGTACAGATGCTTGCTAAGACTGCAATTCTACAATTTTATTTTTTATTTTTCCAACTTCTATGCCGCCCTTCTCCCCACGGGACTCAGGGCGGCTCACAGCATGTTAAAAAACAACACAAAAAACATTTCCCCTATAAAACCAATTAAAAACCAAATATATTTATGGCTGTGTCATTATTAAAATCTTTAAAAAAATTTTCCCTATTTAAAATTCACCCTAGGTCAGTCCCGCTTGTTGAA
>NW_015398998.1:4836-6761 GCF_001527695.2 Protobothrops mucrosquamatus
GGGCCATACCAGGCCCTCCGCTGAAGAGCCGGGGGTGAAGGAGGACAGGGCTGGAGCTGGAGCTTCCGCCGCTCAGATGAAACAGGGCCAGTACCAGGCCGCCCAACTAACGCTAGGCCGCCCGACCAGCCAGGCAGGCCAGCACCAGGGTCCAGGAGCCGAGTAATGGGGCGAAGTCTAGTCTCCACCGCCAGGCCGCCAAAGTACTTCCAGGCCGCCCTTCTAAGCCACGAAAAACGGGCCGAAAATAAGCCGAACGCCAATCCCTAAAAGAGCTTTCTATCATCAAGAGGAGAATGGAGTATTATTTATTTTTTTTTTATTATTATTAATTCCATTTATATCCCGCCCTTCTCCTTTCGGACTCAGGGCGGCTGACACATAATAAGTATGAATTTGGATATCCCATCTGCCTTCTCACAAGTCTCCTCTGTTAGCTATTGCTGAAATTGAGATAATGTGACCTTGGAAGAAGAGATGGTAAAGGGATTGGGAAGAAGAAGCGACAGAAAGCCTGTCATATCAGAGCTGTAAAAATTTGGATGATCATTAGATGGCAGGGAAGAGTCAGAGTTTTCTGTAGCTCTTTGCTGCCATCTGGTGGGCATCTAGATTTTTGCAGCCCAAACATTCTATAAAACTCTTCTTTCACAGTGCTTCCTCCTCAGTTTAAATGATGATCAGTTGTTGTCTTTTCATTCTCTCCAGTGCAGATTCCTGCACTAAACAAAGAACTGAACTGATGACTTCAAATTTCCTTTCCAGACTAACATATTATGATTATAAGTCTCCCACATAAGAGAGGAATTGCAGAAATCAGCAGTGCGTGTCTGAGATCTTGTCAACACGAAGTGATTCTATAAAGTCATCTAACCTCCACTAGATGTCTCTGTTTTCTTTTTATACTGATGGGTTGGCTTAACTTTTCAGCTTCTGAAAGAGTTGTCTGCCTGTAACACACACAAATGCCCACAACCAGGTTCCATATTTAAGACAGATTTTGGAATGGATTGGAAGCTTATGCTACAAAGTAGGGTATACTCAGAGAAGAATTAAATGGGAGGGGAAACATACAGAAATGTGAGAGAGGAGGTTTGGCCAAGTAAAACAAATGGTACATTGAAGAAGTTATGAAGAAACAACTCTGTTGCTGACTATTAAATCACTCTTGCAGTTGCTGCTGGACACACAGTTATAGCACCTGCAGTCCAGAACTACACATATATTAAAAGAAGTAATATTAACAAGGAGTTGAATTCTCATATGACAACTGAATATTTACATATGTACAATTTACTATGCACTGTCTCTTTGGGGGAGAAGATAACAATAGCTAGGTGATGTCAAGCAAAATAATATGTGGATGGTTGAAGTTGAAAGGGCAGGACTTTTGGGGATGCTATGCTTCGGGTAAACATAAGTAGTTTACTTCCCCCTTCAGCTACAGCATAGATAGAAATATCCATAAGTATCAGCATGGCTTTTTAAAATCAACTTTTGACTCATAACCATTCGTTTAGTGACTGTTCAAAATTACGGCATTGAAATAAGTGGCGTATGTTTTTCACACTTAAGACTGTTGCAGCATCCCCATGGTCATGTGATCAAAATTTGGGTGCTTGGCAAATGGCAGATTAGATCTTCTCCATTCCCGTTTTCTAAAAGTATTTGCAAATTTGTAGAATGAATGAAAATCCAATAAACGTGATTCTCTGGTTCCATTTCCGTGACTAATGTTACCCATAATGTCGCTGCCTGCTCTAGTTCAAATAGTTAAGATTTAGGGTTACCATATCGGTGTTGCAAAAATTTCAGGTAAATCCAGATGGCAGTTTTTGCTCTTTCCTGCAATCCAGGGGCCATCTGGGGTTTTGCAGCCCAGATATGTAGCTGCATTCAAGCATTTGCATAGTTACAAACATAGA
>NW_015398999.1:0-4381 GCF_001527695.2 Protobothrops mucrosquamatus
AGCCAGCTAAGCTGGCTCAGGAATTCTGGGAATTGAAGTCCATGAGTCATAAAAGAGCCAAGGTTGACTACCCCTGCTCTAAAAGAAGGCAAATGACCGGCTGTCTGCAAGGAGTATAAATCCTTCCATTCCCCCACCATTCAGTCAGAACCTGAAGAAGCTTCCTGGATGAGAAGCGAAACGTCTTCAAAGAAAAAACTAAGAAAGTCCAGTTGCCTCGTGGAATGAGCACCTTTGGGATTACAACAGCACTGGGAAAAAGTGACTTATAGCACGTCCTCGCCCTTAATGACCGTCGCAGCATCTCCACGGTCCGGTGATCAAAATTTGGCCACTTGGCAGCCGGCATCCCCTTTATTGGATCCTGCTAGCTGGGGAATTCTGGGAGTTGTAGTCCACCAGTCTTAAAGTTGCCCAGGTTGGACCACCCTGCTTTAAACTTAACTTGTCCAGCCCCTGCAAAGGTCAAAGCAGATTATTAAGGTGACATATTTGAGTTCCGGGGTCTTGGCTGCTTGGAGGATTTCTTTTGGGGGTGGTCCTCAAGTTATGACTGTAATAGGACCTGCCCCTTATGGACATAAGTCCATAAATATTTAATTTAATATTTAATTTGATTTTAGAACAGAAACTTGTGTATATTTATCGTGGTTTTTATTATCGCCTGTTCACCGCCCTGAGTCCCGTAAGGGAGATAGGGTGGTATATAAATTCAATCAATCAATCAATCAATCAATCAATCAATCAATCAATCAATAAATAAATAAATAAATAAATAAATAAATAAATAAATAAATAAATAATAATAATAATAATAATAATAATAATAATAATAATAATAATAATAATAATAATAATAATAATAAAAAATGGGTCAGCCAGCTTGGATTTTTACAACATGCATTAAGCAAACACAGCAGTCAGAAGTGCGAGGACCATCAAGCAGATTAAAGCCGTCAAACCCACGGCTCAGACGGGCTGATCTTCCACAAAACGGTCGTAAAGCAAGGACTCGTGGCCACGAAACGCTCCAAAGGACTGTAAAGGCAGCTGTGTTGCCGAGTGCGCCCATACGTCCCCTTTTGTCGTACTTTTGCTAAGTGACCAGTCGTAAATTGAGGACTACTTGTACTTCTCCTCCAAAACCAGCTAAGAGTTGCTTGTCCGCAGAGCTTTTTCGTACGAAACAGGCAAGTCTGCAAAGCCACAAAAATGGCTTACACAAACAAGGCCTGTCTGGTTTTGCCAGGGCAGAGGACTGAGGGAGGGGGGGGAGGCAAAGCCCCCTCTTGGAACAGCCCATGCGCCATCTTTTCTGGGTAGGTGGGTGGGGGGTTTCAACGGGGGTCTGGCTAAAGTGGCAGACGGAGACCCATCAGAGACGCGGCAACGCCAGCAAAGTCCTCGAGGGGGGGAAGCCGTGGCTTCACACGCACAGCCCGCGGGGGTCTCCTTTGCGCCCCAGTTAAAGCCCCAGTTAAAGCCCACCCACCCCCTTCTCGGTGTCGTTTCCCCCCCCCAGATCGCCATGCAGTCCCTCTGGAACATCAAAATAGCCGTCCTGGTGAAGCTGGAACACGAGAACCGGATCAGCCACGTGGGCACCTCCAGCGTAAAAACCGGCATCGCCAACACTCTGGGTAAGGAACAGCCCGTCCGGGGGGGGAAGGGGCCGCGCTGCGCCCCCTTGTCGGAAGGGAGGGAGGGGGGCACAGAGCGCCAGGACCACGGCAGACGCGGTCCTGCCACAGGCAGAGCGGCTTCAGGAGAGCCAGTTTGGCCTGGTGGTTGAGGCACCTGGCTGGAAATTGGGAGACAGTGAATTCTAGTCCTGCCTTAGCCACGAAAGCCAGCCGGGTGACTTTGGGCCGGTCCCTCTCTCCCAAATCAGCCCACCTCACAGGGTTGTTGTTATGGGGAAAATAAGAGGAGGAAGGGTGTGTTGGATATGTTTGCCGCCTTGAATTATTTGTAAAAATAATAAAGCCAGGATAACAAATTATCAATCAATGTACCTGTCTGTGTCTGTCTGTCTGTCTATATCTAGCTAGCTAGCTAGCTATATCTATCTATTATCTATCCTCTATCAATCTATAATCTGTCTCTGTCTATCTATTTATCTAATCTATCTATAACCATCCATATCTATCTATCTATCTATCTATCTATCTTATCTTATCTTATCATCTATCATTATGTTCTCTCTATCTGTCTATCATCTATCTATCTCCATCCATATCTATCTATCTGTCTGTCTATCTCTATCTATATTCTTTATATCTATCTATCTATCTATCTATCTATCTATCTATCTATCTATCATCTATCTATCTATCTATCTATCTATCTATCTATCACCTATCTATCTCCATCTATATCTATCTATCTGTCTGTCTATCTCATCTATCTATATTCTTTATATCTATCTATCTATCTATCTATCTATCTATCTATCTATCTATCTATCTATCTATCTATCTATCTATCTATCTATCTATCTATCTATCTATCTATCTATCACCTATCTATCACATCCATCTATCTATCTATCTATCTATCTATCTATCTATCTATCTATCTATCTATCTATCTATCTATCTATCTATCTAATCTTATCTATCATTATCTATCCATCCATCCATCCATCCATCCATCCATCCATCCATCCATCCATCTATCTATCTATCTATCTATCTATCTAATCTATCATTATTTTCTATATCTGTCTGTCTATCTATCTACATGCCAGGCCAATTAGATCCAATATTAAATTCGTGGGGTGGTGCAGCTTGGCTCTTCCTCACGAGTAACGCGCATCCTCTCCGGTTTGCCCCACAGGCAACAAAGGGGCCGTCGGGGTCTCGTTCATGTTCAATGGCACCTCCTTCGGCTTCGTCAACTGCCACCTCACCTCCGGCAACGAGAAGACCGCCAGGTGAGCCCCCTCCTCTCTCCCACCCCCAACCCCAGCACCGGGGGGGGGTTGAATTTGGAGGCCTCTCTGAGCAGGGTTCAAAACAGCTGAAGAGCCACCCTAAAAGTGGACCCGGAGTCTCCCCATCTTGGTTGGAAGTCTGCCGGCTCTTGTCACCTCATTGCACCAAAACACAACGCTGTACATTCACACAACACAGCACGGGTGCAGGCTGTGACCGCTTCTGTGTCCTGGGGGGGGGGGGTCACAGGATCCCCTTTTGTAAAGTCGGTGGGGGGAACCCATTTCACTTAACAACCGTGTGACTAGCTCAGGGATAGGCAACCTTGGTTCTTTTATGACTCGTGGACTTCAACTCCCAGAATTCCTGAGCCAGCCATGCTGAGGGGAAAGGGAGAGGTTTCCAAGCTGAGCCATGCTGGCTCAGGAATTCTGGGAGTTGAAGTCCACGAGTCATGAGGGGGCCATAGTTCCCCCATGCTGGCTCAGGAATTCTGGGAGTTGAAGTCCACGAGTCATAAAAGAGCCATAGTTCCCCCATGCTGGCTCAGGAATTCTGGGAGTTGAAGTCCACCAGTCATAAAAGAGCCCAGGTTGCCTACCCCTGGACTAGCTTAACTGCAGCGTTTCGCTTAAAAACCATGGGAAAAAAGGTCGTAAAACGAGGTGAAATTCAAACAATTTTTCGCTTAGCCACAGAAATGTGGTCAGTTGTGGTCGTAAATTGAGGACTACCTGTAGGAAGGGGCCAGGGCCTGTGAAGGCCGGCCTGCAGGAGCTCCCGGTTTTGCCTTCCAGGAGGAACCAGAATTACCTGGACATCCTGCGTCTGCTGGTCCTGGGGGACAAGCAGCTCAGCTCCTTCGACATCTCCCTCCGCTTCACCCACCTCTTCTGGTTCGGGGACCTCAACTACCGCCTGGACATGGACATCCAGGTGAGGACGGCGGGGTGTGTGTGTGTGAGCTGTGCCGGAGACGGAATCGAGAGGGGGTCGTGCACCTGAGCACGCACAGAGAGCCGCTCCGGTATCACAGTATCAAAGTGGGAATGCGGGCCGGATCCCTGAAATCGGGAGAAGCGACCTTGAGCTTGACCCACGGATTAAAAGCCGGGTGTCCTTCCCCCCCCCCCCATTAGGAGATCCTCAACTACATCAACCGCAAGGAGTTTGAGCCCCTCCTGAAAGTGGACCAGCTCAACCTGGAGAAGGAGAAGCACAAGATCTTCCTGCGATTCAGTGAGCAGCAGGTCCCTTCTCAGGGGTCCCTCCTGGCCCTCCACAGAGGAGAATCTTTGGGTTGGGTTGAGCCGTGGGGGTCCTGGGCGCTCTCTGAGCTGGGCGGTTTTCTTGCAGACGTTTCGTGACCTGACTAGAGAACCTCATCAGTGTTAGAAAGGGAGGAGGAGGAGGAGGAGGAGGAGGAGGAGGAGGAGGAGGAGGAG
>NW_015398999.1:5508-6761 GCF_001527695.2 Protobothrops mucrosquamatus
AAGAAAAGAAAGAAGGAAAGAAGGAAGGAAGGAAGGAAGGAAGGAAGGAAGGAAGGAAGGAAAGAAAGAAAGAAAGAAAGAAAGAAAGAAAGAAAGAAAGAAAGAAAGAAAGAAGAAAGAAAGAAAGAAAGAAAGAAAGAAAGAAAGAAAGAAAGAAAGACTGTGGGGTCCTTGGGGCTCTTTGAGCTTCATTGTTTTCTTGCAGACGTTTCATGACCCAACTAGGGAACATCATCAGTGCTAGAAGGGAGTGGGGTTTCCAAAGAGGAAGGGGAGGAGGAGAATTATTGTGGGGTCCTTGGTGCTCTCTGAGTCCTGCTCCCCACCCCTTTACCCTTCCCACAAGAGACTGTTTGCCCTGCTCAAAGCCCCCCCTGATAAAACGGGGGCCAGGTGGGCTTTGGGGGGGGGCACAACCTCTGACCTCTGGATTGCCTCTTCTTCTTCTTCTTCTTCCAGCTGAGGAGGAGATCACCTTCCCTCCCACCTACCGCTATGAGCGGGGGTCCCGCGATACCTACGTGTGGCACAAGCAGAAGCCCACAGGGGTAAGTGGCTGGTGGGTCCTGGGGGAGCCGGTTTTGTGGGGCTCGGGAGGGGGAGGGGCAGGAGCTGTGGGGGTGCGCTCCCTAGGCAGGTGACCCAAATTGAAAGGCCATCAAAGAGTCCAGACCGACCGTGGACGCTTTCTGTGGTCTTGAGTTCTTTCAACCACTCCACGTGCCACACGTGGGAGTTGACGTCCACACATCTTAAAGTGGAATTCTGGGAGTTGAAGTCCCCGTGTCTTAAAGTGGAATTCTGGGAGTTGAAGTCCCCGTGTCTTAAAGTGGAATTCTGGGAGTTGAAGTCCAGGTGTCTTAAAGTGGAATTCTGGGATTTAAAGTCCAGGTGTCTTAAAGTGGAATTCTGGGAGTTGAAGTCCACAAATCTTAAAGATGAATTCTGGGAGTTAAAGTCCACGTGTCTTAAAGTGGAATTCTGGGAGTTGAAGTCCACATGTCTTAAAGTGGAATTCTGGGATTTAAAGTCCAGGTGTCTTAAAGTGGAATTCTGGGAGTTGAAGTCCACGTGTCTTAAAGTGGAATTCTGGGATTTAAAGTCCAGGTGTCTTAAAGTGGAATTCTGGGATTTAAAGTCCAGGTGTCTTAAAATGGAATTCTGGGAGTTGAAGTCCAGGTGTCTTAAAATGGAATTCTGGGAGTTGAAGTCCACAAATCTTAAAGATGAATTCTGGGAGTTAAAGTCCACGT
>NW_015399000.1:0-4713 GCF_001527695.2 Protobothrops mucrosquamatus
GGACTGGACTGGACTAGAATAGAATAGAATAGAATAGAATAGAATAGAATAGAATAGAATAGAATAGAATAGAAATGTTGAATAGAATAGAATAGAATAGAATAGAATAGAATAGAATAGAATAGAATAGGAATGTTGAATAGAATAGAATAGAATAGAATAGAATAGAATAGAATAGAATAGAATAGAATAGAATAGAATAGAATAGAATAGAATAGAAAATATGGAATGGAGTGGACTGGACTGGACTGGACTAGACTAGACTAGACTAGACTAGACTAGACTAGACTAGACTAGAATAGAATAGAATAGAATAGAATAGAATAGAATAGAATAGAATAGAATAGAATAGAATAGAGCTGGAATGGACCTGGGATGTCTTCTAGTCCAGCCCCCTGCTCAAGCAGGAGAAACTATACCATCTCAGACAAGTGACTGTCTAGCCTCTTCTTAAAAATCTCCAGTGATGGAGTGCCCACAATTTCTGGGGGTAAGCTGTTCCAATGGTTGATTGTCCTCACACTAGGAAGTTTCTCCTTGATTCCAGGTTGCTTCTCTCCTTGATTAGTTCCCATCCATCGTTTCTTGTCTTGCCTTCTGGTGCTTTGGGAAATAAGTTGACCCCCTCTTCTTGGTGGCAGACCCTCAAACACTGGAGTACTGCTATCCTGCTCAAGCAGGAAACTTTATACCATTTCAGACAAATGGTTGTCCAATCTCTTCTTAAAAACGTCCAGTGTTGGAGCACCCACAACATCTGGAGGCAAGATGTTCCATTGATTAATTGTTCTAACTGTAAGAAAATTTCTCCTTAGTGTGAGGTTGTTTCTCTCCTTGATTAGTTTCCCTCCATTGATTCTTCTTCTGCCTTCAGGTGCTTTGGAGAATAGGTTGACCCCCTCTTCTTTGGGGCAGCCCCTCAAATTTGGAAGATTGTTATCGTGTCACCCCCTAGTCCTTCTCTCTCACAGAGATGAGATGAATTATGTTTAGCATTGATTGAACATGAGTGGAAATAGTATATGAAAGCTGCCCAGAAACTTAAAGATGGGTCACAAAGAAAAACCCCGTGTCTAACCTGTTATTGCCTCAGATTTAAAAGGTATTATCATGATCACAATGTTCATAAAAGCAGAGTTGAGTTGATTGTTAAAAAAACTATTCACATTTTCATTCATAAGCGGGCAGACAGAACTTGAAATGATGCAACGGCAAAGAAAACTAAAGTGGTAGAAATTCCCTCGTTTTAAATAAAGCTTGCCTAAATCCATGACAGATAAACCTGGATCAATCTAGGTTTTCTGTCCAAGGTGATGTCAGGGAACTGAAAGCAATGCATCTGCCTCACAGCAAATAAATTTAACAAATAAATAAATAAAATATGTTTTAAGAGAGGATGGACCAACTCTAGAAACACTACACAAACACACACATACACAACCCTTTAAAGGCAAGCAATAGCATGAGCCAGTTAGTGTAGTGGTTAAAGGTGCTCGATTAGAAGTCATAAGTTCATGATCTCTAGTCTTGTCTTAAGTACAGGTAGTCCTCTACGTATGACCAAAAGGAGCCCCAACATTTCCTTGGCTAAGCAAGGCAGTTATTAAGTGAGTTTTTCCCCATTTAGGAGTCTTTTTTGGGGGGGCCGTGGTTCTTAAGCTAAACATTACAAGTGAATCATGAGGTCGTTAAATGATACTGGCTTCCTCCATTGACTTTGCTTGTGGGAGGCCAGCAGGGAAGGTCACAAATTATGATCGCATCATTTTGGCTTCGATTGTGTTAGTGCTGATGCTATGCTATGCTTCTCAAATAAAGATTCTTTAACGTAAAAAATGCCTCGAAGTTCTTTGAAGAGTTTCATCTGTCAGAACCAGGACATTAAGCCAAAAACTGGATTCCCCTCTTCTCAGCACATAGTATCAAAGCACAATTCCCTCCTCCAATTAACAATCATAAATCACATTCTCCAATTAGTTTGAAATGCAGGCTTTCCCTCCAGTTCCCCAGCCCGCCAATTCTTATCATCTCTTATTACAATAACTTTGGTTCACACTACTTCAGCAGAACTGGCAGCTAATTTTTGGTTGCCCAGGTCCAGAATGGATTTCGGGAAGCGGCATCCACACAGAGAACTGGTTGTTCATATATTTGAATCCCACCACTGGAGATAGAGATAGATAGAGATAGCTAGATCAGAGAGAGAGAGAGAGGGGGGGGGTATAGATCAGAGATAGATAGATAGATAGATAGATAGATAGATAGATAGATAGATAGATAGATAGATAGATAGAGACAGAGACAGAGACAGACAGAGACAGAGACAGAGACAGAGACAGAGACAGAGACAGACGAACAGACAGACAGACAGACAGACAGACAGATAGATGGATAGCAATAGTATTTAGTTATATACCACTTCATGGTGCTTTACAGTCCTCTCTAAGCAATTTACAGAGTCAGCATATTGCCCCCAACAATTTTGATGGAAGGCTGAGTCAACCTTCAGCTGGTCAGGATCGAACTGCTGGCAGTCGGCAGAGTTAGCCTGCAATTCTGCATTCTAATCACTGTGCCACCATGGCTCAAGATAGTCTTCAACTTAGAGAGTGCTGTAAAGCACTATGAAGCAATATATAAGCTTAAGGGCTATTGCTATTGCTACCTGTATTGAAACCATCTAAGTGACTCTGGGCCAGTCACTCTTTCTCTGCCCTAGGAAGAAGGCAATGGAAAACATCTTCTGTCAGGTCCATTATCGTACTCTGGTGTCCTGCCCTTATGCTGAGGGGTGATGGAATGCTTGGGATTTTCCATTTCTGCTGTTCGCTTGGGAATTAGGGAGGGAGTCTGTCTTTGGAGATGGGACGGACTCCTTCCCAGCACGTTTTCATCAGGTTCCAAGACCATCACACCCTGGGTGTGAACCATTATCTGCCTAGCACCTCAGCATTCTCAAAACATCTTCTCGGCATCACATTTTCTGCCAGTGAATTGGTCAAGGGGGGGGGGTTGGGATTGGGAAACCAACAGAATTGCTTTGTGCTTTTGCTTGTGCTCTTGCTCCCCTCTGGGAGGAGGTTTTGAAGTATTTCTAGCAGGACTACCCGATCCTGTAATAGCTTTGTTGCCTATGCCATCCGTCTGGTAAACTCGCAAGATTCGTTTTTCTCACCATGCACATGTATCCATAACCCGAACTAGACTGTGTTGTTTCTCTGTGTCATATAATATATGTGGGTATATACATAATTCTGTATTTATTTACTTATTTTTTGTCATATTTATGTAGTGTATATGAGAGGTGGTGACCCTCTGAGAGCTGTACACAATGAAATTTCATTTTAATGTATGCCAATTAGTGTACATTCAAAGTGACAATAAAGTTCTTCTTCTTCTTCTTCTTCTTCTTCTTCTTCTTCTTCTTCTTCTTCTTCTTCTTCTTCTTCTTCTTCTTCTTCTTCTTCTTCTTCTTCTTCTTCTTCTTCTTCTTCTTCTTCTTCTTCTTCTTCTTCTTCTTCTTCTTTTTCTTCTTCTTCCTCCTCTTCCTCTTCCTCTTCCTCTTCCTCTTTGCACGGGATCTTCAGATTCCACCTGACTCTACTGCATCCAGTTTCTCTCAGTAAACATTCTTTTGATTCAACTCAATGGATTCAAGTGTCTTACTTTCCTGGGGAGGTGAGGGGTGGAGCGACCACTAGGGCAGGTCTGACATCTTCCCAAAATGTCACCAGGGAGACTGAATGGACTTGTTCCCGCAATTCCAGGAATCAAGGTTGACTCGTTGAAGCATAACAATGGCAACAAAGCCCTCTCTTCTCTTGGGCATCGCTTTGAATATTCCTCCCCTTCTTTAAATTCCGGTGGTAAGCCAATTTGCCTTAAGTGGTACACAGAGATCAGAGATGATACAATCTCTTTCCAGTTGACCTACAATTAGATCTGCCTCACGAGAAACGACCAAGGAGATAGAGCACAGATGGATGAACAAACAGAAGGGATGAAGAACAGGAGATGGCAGTCCAGGGAAGAACAGATGATTAATGCCAAATGGTCCAAGAACACTTAGGCAGATTTGGTTCATTTGGAGCGAGAGAGACTAGATCGTAATAGATCAGGGGTCCCCAAAATATTATGCTAATAAGCAGTTGGATTTTTGAGAGTCTTCACCTTTCTCACCACCCTCAAGATGTTTTCTAGCTCAAAGCCTCACGTGGTGATTTATCTAAAAAGTTGTGTGCCTTTTGTTTTTTGTTTTTTTTAAAATATATTTATTAAGTAATTTTTAAAAAAGAAATTGAAGGGAACAGCATATTTATTTTTAAAATAAGGAAAGGAGGGAAGATAAACCAAAGGGGGGGAAAAGAGGGGGGGAAAATAAACAGAATGCAAAATGAATAGTTAGTGAATTTACAAGCCCAGTAGAATTAGGCTAAAGTTCTCATTTTTTTCATTAATTCGTTTTTAAGTAATGGAATATATTATTTTGAAAACTGCTTGCCCTTGTTAAAATCTGAACAATATATAAAGATCATCAGCAACAGGCCACACAATAGAAACCGTAAAATAAGATTAAAAGTTACAGTAAATTCTATCTAAGCTACTGAAGTGCTGTTGACTAATGTACACTTTTAACAAAGCCCAACATTACAGTCCCTTATCAGTTTAATTTTCTAAGAATGCCTCGGGGGTTTGTGTGCTGCAGAGGCATTA
>NW_015399000.1:8914-12538 GCF_001527695.2 Protobothrops mucrosquamatus
TGATTGATTGATTGATTGATGAAAGTTTATATGGCTGCCTAACTCACTCTCACTGACCCAGATGGCTATAAAACCCCAATATAAAAACAATTAAAAAGCAATAACCCCCCTCTCCTTTGGTGGCAACAATCAATAAAGCCATTTGATGGTCTTCATCCCACTTTGATTTTCTCAGGTGCCTTTACAAAGCCACTGTCAACGCTGCTAACATCGGATGTTCTTGCTTTGACAATATATGAAGATGCAGCCATTTTCTCTTTAACCTGTGTGTTACTTTTAGAGTTAGAATTAGATGATGCTGGGGGGGAGGGGGAAGAATGTGTATGGGGATTAGTTAGACATAACAACATCGCAGTAGAGTATTCTTCAAGGTTGTTTGAAATAAGAGATCATAAGGAATGGCGGGTTAGACAACTGGAGGGAAGGTTTGCATTTCAAACTAATTGGAGAATGTGATTTATGACAGTGAATTAGAGGAGGGAATTGTGCTTTGATACTATGTGTTTAGGGGAGGGGAATTCAGATTTTGGCTTCGACCACGTACGTGCTGATGCCATGTTATTTGAATAAAGATTCTTTAAGGTAAACAATGCCTCAGAGTTCTTTGAAGAGTAACTTCTGTCGAAACCATGACAGCCACGTCTTCAGGACCTTTTTGGAAGAGTGTCAAGGTGATCGATTCTATCCCTCTGTTAATGCAGACACGGACTGCATTGGCTTTTTTCGGCTGGCTCATGTTTAAGTGATTGTCTACTAAGACTTCAAGATCCCTCTTGAAGATTCTACTATTGATTCAGGTGCCGCCTACTATGTCCCTGTGCATATGATTTTCTTGCCTAAGTGTATTTTGTTAGATAGGCTCCAGTGTTCAAGTCTATTGAGATCCTTCTAGATCTTGAGGACCAAGAAAAGGACCAAGCAGTGAAGAAATATCCCTCAGGCTAGCATTTGGTAGAGCAGTCATGACGATCTTGGGGGGGAGAAATCAAATGCCGTGATGTGTCTATGCCTACAAAGATTAGAATTGTGGAAGCCATGGTACTCCCTTTGATCATCCGTGGAAATGAAAGTTGGACTTGGATGAAGCAGGATGGGAAGGGTATTGATGCTTTTGAACATTGGTGTTGGAGAAAACTCCTGAGAATCCATGGATGGCCAAGAAAACAAATCAAGCCAGAGTTCTCACAAATAATCAGGTTCAAATTATCCTACTTAGAATACATTGTGCAAAGACCCAGCTCTCTGGAGAAGGCTGTAATGCTGGGAAAGGTAGAAGGAAAAAAAGGAAAGAAGAACTAGGGATGACATGATAGCAGGGTTCCAATATCTCAGGGGCTGCCACAAAGAAGAGGGAGTCAAGCTATTCTCCAAAGCACCTGAAGGCAGGACAAGAAGCAACGGATGGAAACTAATCAAGGAGAGAAGCAACCTAGAACTGAGGAGAAACTTCCTGACAGTGAGAACAATTAACCAGTGGAACAACCTGCCTCCAGAAGCGGTGAATGCTCCAACACTGGATGTTTTTAAGAAGAAACTGGACAACCACTTGTCCGAAATGGTATAGGGTTTCCTGAGTCAGCAGGGGGTTGGACTAGATGACCTCCAGGATCCCTTCCAACTCTGTATTTTTGTTATTCTAAAAGAGGAAACGAGGATAACCAGCAGCAAGGTGATAGATTTAGTTATATCTGTGATAGATGCGCTGTTGGAAGACCTGAAAGACCAGGTTAGGGATAGATCACCATGGAGAAAATTGATCTATGCTAGGAGTTGAGAACCTGATGGCACGTAATCAATCAATCAATCAATCAATCAATAAATCATTCAATTAATAGGTAAACCCAACAGCCTTACATTTGAAACTCAGGACTGCATCCAGAACACGGAAGTTATTGCTAAGCTGTTAAGTACTCAGTCTAGGAAAGGTCAAATAAAATAAATGTAAAAATTCAGAAAAAGGGAGTGTGTGTTTTTTTTTTTTAAAAAAAAAAATATTTTAAAGGATGACTGTACATCACACCACGCAACATAGTCAGAAGAACAACCCAGACATAAATGAAGAGAAGGGCCCAGCCATTTTTCCTCTTTAATTACATCTCCCTGTTCTCAACCAGAACATAAAGCCATCAATCCAGATTTAGCAGTCACATGGAAACGATGCCAACGTGCAAGGGATCATTGTTATCTGCAAGGCAACTTCCCCACCATGGTTCACCAACTGCCTGAGTTACGGTTTAAACAGGTGAATATATCTTGCAATTTACACAGAGGAAATATACTTGGAAAGTGGAAGAAAGATCAGCGTTGGACACAAGCTCGTGATGGACACAGCACTGATTGAGATTCAAAGAATGATATACACCCTGGGAGAGGTAAAATGGTAGGTTAAGGTAACTAAGTAGGAGTTGGTGTGTGTGTGTGTGTGTGTGTGTGTGAGCGTGCACACACACACGTGTGTGTTTCAAAGAATTCTTCTGCAGAACCTACCAACCGAGTTGGTCAGTGTTTTATAATTTTAATCTAAGACATTTACTATAAGAGTTGCAAGAGAAGGAGGGATGGAGAGGAGAAAAAGAGAAGGGAGAAAGTAGATGGCAGGAAGAAAAGAAAGGAAAAGAAAAAGGAAGGAAGGAAGGAAGGAAGGAAGGAAAGGAAGGAAGGAAGGAAGGAAGGAAGGAAGGAAGGAAGAAAGAAAGAAAGAAAGAAAGAAAGAAAGAAAGAAAGAAAGAAAGAAAGAAAGAAAGAAAGAAAGAAAGAAAGAAAGGGGTGGGAAGGAAGGGAGGGAGAATGGAAGGAATTAAGGAAAGAAGGAAGGGGAAGGGAGGGGGAAAGAGGGAAGGGAGGAAGTAGATGGCAGAAAGAAAGGAAAGGAAAAAGGGAATAAAGAAGAATGGATGAATGAATGGATGGATGGATGGAAGGAAGGAAGGAATAAAAGAAAGGAGGCAAGAAGAGAAGGAGGGAGGGAGGGAGGGAGGAGAGAAAGAAAGGAAGGAAGGAGTAAAAGAAAGGAGGCAGGATGAGAAGGAGGGAGAGGGAGGAGAGAAGAGAAGAAGGAAGGAAGGAAGGAAGGAAGGAAGGAAGGAAGGAAGGAAGGAAGGAAGGAAGGAAGGACTTGCTAACTAAGCGTATTCCTCCCTCCCCCATCTTAGAAAGTTTTCTTAAGGTATAAAGTAGAACTTTACAAATCCATTTCCTCCACATTTTTTTTTTTTATGCACAGCAGTTCTTATGTGTTCAAATTGTTTCTCCCCTACAGCTATAACCTAATTGGCACGCAGAGTTCTGATTATGAATACAAGTGATTTGGAGAAAATTCTAATGTAATTTACATTAGTAACTCTGGTTACTGGTTAAAAGATTCTAAGAGGGTTATTATCGGTTTCTTTCTCACTGTTTGGGCAGCTGTACAATTGTGATAGATTTAAATCCTGCCTAAGGAATAAACCAGAAATTGCAGGCAATTTTGTGTACAAATGTAATATTCTAAAAGCCCCAAGGAAGAGGAAGGAATACCGTGAATTTTTGGAAAGACATTTTCCTGATCAGATTTTAACAGTGACATTTACAATAAGGAATGCTACTAAATTTGTTTTATTTTATTTATCATGACATCACAAGTAC
>NW_015399001.1:0-1759 GCF_001527695.2 Protobothrops mucrosquamatus
TATAAGATACTTAATGTAGTTTTGTGATGAATTTAGGAAATAATTGAGTCAGAAGCTGGTGCTTCATTCCATATCGTGCGAGGACATCAGTAAGTGGGTGATTTCCAGTAAGCAGAAATGTAAATCAGGTGTTCTCTCCCTGGTAGCGAGAGCAATCCTGGCTAATCATTCATAAAGAATAATTTATCTTCTCATTTACATACTGTCTATTTTTGCCAGCAGACTGTTGATCATTCATTGAGTATTTATTCCTAGCAGTTTTTCATTGAGGCTGTTTCTTTGAAGAAAGCCCAAGACACCCAGAAATAGCTTTGGGGCATCTGAATAACTTAACAGTAAGTAAGTAAAGTAACTAAAGAAGACAGTCCATTTTGTCAGATGCAAAAAAAAATAAAAATAGAATTATTGATTGGTGTTGTGCTTTCTTTCTTTACTGTTTGTTGATTACCAATAAAGGAGAATATTTGTAGCTCAGCGTTGAAATGAGGGGTCCTTGGTGCTCTCTGAGCTTGGTGGTTTTCTTGCAGAGGTTTCATTATCCAAACTAGGTAATGTCATCAGTGCTGGTCTGTTTGTGGATTGATGGACTAATGGATTGAAGTTCCATTCCAAAGATTCAGATCAGTTAAAGTTAGGTTAATTTTGGTCTCCTGTTTTCCGTCATTGGTCATGGAAATCTAATTGGTGAAAAACGAAACGAAATCCTACAGTCTTTTTTTCTGTATTCTTCCTGGAAAATGCATGGTCTCAGGCTTTGTTCAATCTCAAGTGAAAAGGGAAAAATGGTGATTTTTTTGAGCTTCCAAATATATTGTTTTGAATGAATTCCACCCCATATTTTTTTTAAAAAAAGTTTTAGCACAACACACACCATTTTTTTACTGCTCTTTCTGGAGCTGCATGTAAAATTCATACTCCTGCCATGACCTTTTCTCTTTAAATGGTTTCATCATTGTGAACGACATAGGAAAAATGTAAAAATGTTCATTTCTAAGAAGGTTAAGCAATTCTCACTGTGTCCTTTCCACATTAATCTAGACCTCTCTTGACATGAAAACAGTGGTCGCCTTAATTACATTTTGGTGTCAAAGGACACTTGAGACAAACAGAAACTAAACATTCTGATTTTCAGGGTTCATCCTTGTTCTTTAATTCAAGGTCAGGAGGTTCAAAACTTCTCTTCCCCAGGACATCAGTTAAAGAAAGAGAAGCAAAGCTGGCCATCTGAGACTTGGCTTGAAGTGTAATGGAACAGTCTTATATTTATGTACTGTACAGTAAACCTCACTTCTTCCTTGTCAAGGGTTTCCTCTGTCCTCCGTCAATTTTAGAAAGAGAAGAAGACAGGAGGGGGAGAGGGAGAAAGAAAGAAAGAAAGAAAGAAAGGGAGGGAGGGAGGGAGGGAGGGAGAAAGGAAGAAAGAAAAAGAAAGAAAGAAAGAAAGAAGAGAAGGAGGGAAGGAGGGAGGGAAGAAAGAAGGAAGGAAGGAAGAAGAGAGGGAGGAAGGAAGGAAGAAGAGAAGGAAGGAGGGAGAGAGAGAGAAAGACAGAAGAGGAGGAGGGAGAGAAGGAGGGAGGAAGGAAGAAGAGAAGAAGAGAGGGAGAGAGAGAAAGAAAGACAGGAGAAGGAGGGAGGAAGGGAAGAAGGAAGGAAGAACAGAGGGAGGAAGAAGGAAGGAAGGAAGGAAGAAGAGGGAGAGAGAAAGAAGAGAGGAAGGAAGGAAGGAAGGAAGGAAGGAAGGAAAAAGAGAGGAAGGGAG
>NW_015399001.1:5056-6760 GCF_001527695.2 Protobothrops mucrosquamatus
ACAGAACAGTTTAAAAGTTTTTAATTAATTGTTGAGATTGTGCCTGTGTGTGTCAAGAAGGTAACCTACAAAAGCATTTCCGATCAAGCTTCTGGCAATTACAATCCTATGGGTGGAGTACATACTAGGAGGATTCATGACCATTGTTTGGAAGGATTTTCAATCCATCCCGATTCGGGCTGTACGTTCATCTGTAGTGCAAGGCTAAAGCCGCTTTTCCAAATAGTAATCTGGGAGGAGAACCCACAATCTTTATCATATGATACATGTAATTATGTAATTATTTTATGTGGAGAGAAGTACTGGGGATCTGAATACAGCTCTTTTGAAGCCAGCTAGTTCTTGCTTCATTCACCAGTGGTCAACCAAAATAAAGATTTTGGGAGCTGAAGTTCACACAACTTGAAGTTACTAAGGTTGAAAAACATTGAATAACAGAATATCAGAGTGAGAAGGGTCCTTGGAGATCTTCTAGTCCAACCCCTTGCTTAAGAGGAGATCGTACACTATTTTAGATAACTGATTGTCCAATCTCTTATTAAAAACCTCCACTGATGGAGCACCTACAGCTTCTGGAGGCAAGTTGTTCCACAGATTAATTGTTCCAACCGTCAGGAAATTTCGCCTTGCTATAGATAAATGCCATTACTTGATGCTGAATTAACTTGAGCATTTTTCTACAGGGACCACCAACGGACCCTTCCTTGTCAATCTATGTCTTTCTTTTCCCTGACTTTGGGATGTTTCCCACGCCCCAAATCTAGGGTTTAAGATCTGCCTCTGGAGGCCAGGAGAACCATACAGTAGTCGAAGCCAGCAGAAAGATTACTCCTTGGGTACATTGGGTTGACATCAGCCTAACCGATTTAATTCATTTGATTCATTTAATTGACTGAAATGGAACCGTCGCTTGAAGTTCGAGCAAAGCAGAGGAAAAACTTCCAGGAAGAAGCGGTGGTGGGCTACTAGATTAATTTCTAAATGAGTCTGAGGGCTGGGCCCACCAGGAAGTCAAGAAGGAGAACAGGCTTCTTCTTACAAGCTGAGTCCTGCATGCTTAGCTTTTTTTCCCCTCCACCCACCCTGTCTTCCTTTTTTTTCCCTTTCCAACAAGCAGTGTGGTCTTGCTCATTGCTAACACTCCAACGTGAAAGAGTGCCAGCCTCTCCCTCTCTCTGTTGATCTGAGACACGATCATAAATCACATTATTTGGCTTCTGGCTGACGAAAACTCTGAAATAATCATGGCAAATCAGGAGGACTTTGCGGTGGGTTCGGTATCCCCTCCCGCCCTGCACTCTTTCTGCATGGGGGGGGGAAAGGTGGGACATGCAGTTGTGATTTACAGCTCCTCTTTGGTGTTTTTAATTGAGAATTTACATGATAATTTGTGGCTACATGATTAGGTTGAGTTTATCTTCTGCAGCGATCTAGGAGTGTTGTTTAGAAAACCCTAGGGGTGCATGCCGGCTTCTCCAGCTATTCAAACCAATTGCTGTTGAGCCAGAGTTGTGTTGTTTTCAACCCCCTTTTCTTTTCTTTTCTTTTAAGAAAAAGAAATGAGAGAGAGAGAGAGAGAGAGAGAGAGAAAAGAGAGAGAGAGAGAGGGAGAGAGAGAGAGAGAAAAGAGAGAGAGAGAGAGAAGAGAGAGAGAGAGAGAGAGAGGGAGAGAGAGAGAGAGAGAGAGAGAGAAAAGAGAGAGAG
>NW_015399002.1:0-2987 GCF_001527695.2 Protobothrops mucrosquamatus
TTAGCCTAGAATTATGTTAGAATTTGGTTTTTGAATATGAGCTATAATTCCCCAGGACCCATTATTTCATGCTGATTTTCCATTCGTTCATTCACCATCTTTATTTCTGTGTTCCGTTCTCTCCTGGTGGCTGTTGTTTGTTCGTTTGTTTTCTGTTTCTTTCTAATATTTATAGGTAGCTGTGTTTTAGCATGCTATTGATCTGCACGTAACCGTAAACCTAGGCACGATGTGATGCCATCTACATATATGTAGACTAAGCCCAATTTGGTCCATCGGGGCTTTCTGCCATAGATGTCATTATAATTGCTCCCCTCTTTAAGGCACCTTGTGTTTAATCAGTGTGCATGCTTCCCCCACCCCACAAAGATCTCAAAATAACTAGCAATATTTTTTAACAAAACGAGGAACCAAGGATGGGCTAACAACTTCAACGGACATATTTTATATCTGAGATAGGAAAAGCTTTGAGTTCAAATATAAAGCCAAAGTTTTTTTCAAATATTTTAAGGTTCCATATGGCTGATTATTTGTTTATTGACTTCACTGGACATTTCCCTGTCCAAAAAATAAAAGGGGGGGGGGATAAAAATTACATTGTGTTAGATTACAGCAAAAAGATGTGGTGATTGAAGGAGTGTTTTAAGAGGAGCTTTTGCTTCTGGGGTTCTGACGTTTTTGAAAAGGCCTCGAAGTCCACAAATGTTTTTTGCTAAGAGTAGAATTTTGTTGAATTTGAAAAGCGAAGCAGCCTTGGCGAATACCTGGATGGGAAACCATTAGTATATTTCAGGACTCTAGATTAGACTTGGAAGTTTTAAAAAAAAAATGTGGGAGAAGACAATAGTGGTCACAACTGCAGACTTTCAAGAAAAGACTGGACAATCATTTGTCCAGAATGCTATGGGGTTTTCTGCTTGAGCAGGGGGTTGGACTAGAAGTCCTCCAAGGTCCCTTCCAGTGGTGGGATTCAGCCAGTTGGCACCACTTCCGCAGAACCGGTAGCTAATTTTTTGTTGCCCAGATCCAGAATGGACTTCCGGAAGCAGCATCCACACAGAGAACCCGTTGTTCCCATATTTGAATCCCACCACTGGTCCCTTCCAACCTTATTATTCTATTCTTTATTGTATAAGCATCTCCGTGTAGCCACCAGAAGTCCAGTTTGATTTTTAGCAGTGGTACCTCGGTATTTATCCCTAATTGATTCCAGGAGGCACGATGAATACCAAAAACAATCAGCACCAAATAATTTTTTCCCCATAAGGAATAATGTACTAAGTCACAAGGCAGCCGACGCTGACAAATTCTCGCTTGTGCATTGAGTACTAAACAAATGATGAGTACCGGGATGAAATTTTCGCATCAAACTGCGCTGAATACCAAATTGGATAAGTCTCCAAAGAGTTGAGTACCAAGGTACCACTGCACGTTATTTTTCCCTCTTCATCCACAGAAATCTGTCTTAGACATGAATTCCTGATCAGCCCTTTGGCAGAGCACAGAAATCTCATAAAAGTAATTTAAGGCCATCTGCACCCAAACACATCAGCTTGTAATTTGTATACCTGACTTTTATTGAATTGATTGACCTGTGTTCATGTATCTCTTGAACCGTGCCCAGCCACACTGCCTGGGCTGATAGAATACACAGTGCTACAAAAGAGTCACCCACATTTTAGCCTAATATATTGGGTAAAGTTCTTTATTGACAACATGCTCCATCAGGTAAGTTTTAGTCATTTGCTCATGTCCACTTCAGTGAGTGTTAAACTTAACTGTTTTATGTGTACGGATAGTCCTTGACTTACCACAGTTTGTTTAGTGACCGTTTGAGGTTACAACTTCACTGAACACGGTGACTTATGACCATGTTTCACACTTCAAACCATTGCAGCCTCCCCGTAGTCATGTGAACAGAATTTGGAGGCTCGGCAACTGGCATGTACTTATGACAGCTGTGGTGTCCCGGGGTCATGTGATCCCCTTTTGCGACCTTCTGACAGCCAAAGTCAATGGGGGAAGCCAGGTTCACTTAACAACCGTGTGGCTAACTTAACAACTACGACAAGAAAGGTTGTTTAATGGGGCAAAACTCACTTAACAACTGTCTTGCTTAACAATGGGAATGTTGGGCTCATTTGTGGTTGTAAGTCAAGGACTATCTGTGTGTGCCTTGGCATGTTATACAAAGCCAACGTATATAGCCAATATATGGCTCAAATGCATTGTGTGAACTTGGAAAATGAATACATTCAGCAAGCAGGTCCATTGTATAATGGGACCTGAGTAGCTGTGCATTATACCTTTCATCTTGTGGTTATAATATTGAGTCTACACTTTGGAGTGATCTGATAAAAAAGAAAGCCCAAGTGTTAAAAGCTCTAAAAATATTCAAGATTCATAAACTGATACATGCCATCAAGGTAAAATTGCAGGGTTATCTTCACTGCAAGCCTGTTTTATTTCTGGACACTGGATAACTGTATATTTGAAATGCTGCTACAATTAAGGGATAAAGTAAAATGTCCCTCAATTAAAGCTCTATTCTGAATCATTATACGGGGTAGACAAATCCAGTTTTCCGATTAACAATATGGAACTGGTTTACTATGCACTCCTTCTAGGCTGTTTTGTTCTTCTTCCCAGTCTTGTCTACAGCCCTACTAGTGGTTTCCCATTCATCTACTTTACAGGCTGGAGAGATTTGGCCAGAATGTTGGCTAAGAGTTAGAATGAGCTAAAATATTGCTGTTTACTCCTTTAGAAAGCATGAATGGATTGATGGATGGATAGGTGGGTGGGTGAGTGAGTGGTGGATGGGTGGATGGATGGATAGATAGATGGATGGATGTTGATTGATTGATTGATGAATGAATGGATGGATGGATGGATGGATGGATGGATGGATGGATGGTGGATGGGTGGGTGGATGGATGGATGGATGGATGGATGGATGGATGGGTGGGTGGATGGATGGATGGATG
>NW_015399002.1:3717-6760 GCF_001527695.2 Protobothrops mucrosquamatus
GTGGATGGATGGATGGATGGATGGTGGATGGGTGGATGGATGGATGGATAGATGGATGGATGGATGGATGGATGGATGGGTGGATGGGTGGATGGATGGATGTGGATAGATGGATGGATGTGGATGGGTGGATGGATGGATGGATGGATGGATGGATGGGGGATGGATGGATGGATGTGGGATGGGTGGATGGATGGATGGATGGATGGATGGATAGGTGGATGGGTGGATAAAGCAACAGATGGATAACTTGATAGATGGATGAATTGGATGGATGGATGGATGGCTATTCCATAAACTGACATTTTTGGTAATACATCTCTGTACATTCCTGGTGGAAAAGTAATGCCAGAGGTATTCATTTTCATGCTCAAGACATCAAACATGATTACCCTATTTCCCCAAAAGAGTTCTTTGACTTGCATTACGTCAGAGCATCAGCTTCAACTGCCATTGCCCTATTTTATGTTTTTTGTTCTCTTCAATCTCATTGGATGCACAATTGTTCCATGGGCATCCATATGGGATCTACAACCTGCTATTTTAGATGATCCAACCACTTGGGTCGCAATAAGACCATGAACCTCCATGAGCAAAAAAAACCCCACCTCATGCTATTTTTATTAATTCCTTTTCCTTTTCCTTTTCCTTTTCCTTTTCCTTTTCCTTTTCCTTTTCCTTTTCATGCAGTCATTCCAGGCATAGTTCTGTAACCCAGCCTCCCACCGTGAATATCCAGAGGACCATGTCAATAGAAGGGTAAGAGGGAACCAATATTATAAAGTTTGGATCCTTGCCATTGACACTTGTTTAAGCTTCTTTTTTCATTCATAACCATTGAATCTGCATATACTCTGTCTCCTGAATATAATTTATTATATCACATATGCTGCCTCTTTTCTTTAAGAGGTTAAGACTGTGTGTACATGGTTCCCTAATTTGTCAAGTATTCAAGAAAGAGATTCAGAATTGTTGATTTTGGGCCAATCACCAGGAGCCTGTGAATTGTAGTCTTACCTTAGACATGAACGTCTGCTGGGTGACTTTGATCCAATCACCAGGAGACTATGAGTTCTAGTCCCACCTTAGGCATGAATGCCGGCTGGGTGACTTTGGCCCAATCACCAGGAGACTGAGTTCTAGTTCTGCCTTAGGCATGAAAGCTGAGTAGGTGACTTTGGGCCAATCACTGGGAAACTGTGAATTATAGTCCCGCCTTAGGCATGAAAGCCAGCTGGCTGACTTTGGAGCCAATCACCAGGAGACTGGGAGTTCTAGTTCCACTTTAGACATTAAAGGCAGGTGGGTGACTTTGTGCCAGTCACTCTCTCTCTCAACCCAACTCACCCCACAGGGTCGTTGTTATGGGAAAAATAGGAGGAAGAAGGAGTATTAAATATATTCGCCACTGGGAGTTGAAGTCCACGAGTCATAAAAGAACCAAGGTTGCCTACCCCTGCCCTATAGTCAGCACCTTTTCCTCCTAAAATTCAACTGGAATCTGCTTTCCTGTTTCCTGGTTCCTTTATGGCTATTATTCTGTGTTCTGTACTCTGGAACAACAGAAACAGATCTTGGCTTTCATCAAAAGAGATCCTTTCAGTTCTTTGAAGACTACTTTTATCTCCAGCCTCAGTCCTCTCTTCTCCACCTCAAACTTCTCCAGCTCTTTCAGTGTCATCTTCATAAGACATCTGCTTTCCTGCTTCCTGTTCATGGTTCCCTCGACACCCTTGTTGACCCTCTTTTAATTTATTCCAGCTTCTCTAGATCCTTCTTCAAGTATGTTCTCCAGAACTGGACACAATACTTGAGATGGCATCTCACCAAAGGAGATATGTAGTCTGGAATATTATACCTCATAGCTTATCAGGGTCCTACTTTTCATTTACCCCCAGAAATTGTGGGCGCCCCATCACTGGAGATTTTTAAAGAAGAGACTAGACAATCACCTGTCTGAGATGGTGTAGGTTCTCCTGTTTAAGCGGGGGAGCTGGACTAGAAGACCTCCAAGGTCCCTTCCAGCTCTATTCTATTCTATTCCACCTAATTGTCTATGGAGAGTCTCAGTCATCCAGGTCATGGTTGTCCCAAAGGTGCTTTTTCAAGAGGCAACTGAACTTTATTTTTCCTTGAAGATGTTTCGCTTCTCATCCAAGAAGCTTCTTGAGTTGTTCGGTACTTCAGAGTTAGAACCGAAGAAGCTTTCTGGATGAGAAGCGAAACATCTTCAAGAAAAAACAAAGAAAGTCCAGTTGCCTCTTGAAAAAGCACCTTTGGGACAATCCACCTAATTCGGGGGTCCTCAACCGGTCAATGGCGTGCCAGAAGCAAAGCCCCATCCACGGGATGCAGGCAGGGCGTGAAACCACACTCCCTCCGGTCTGTGGAAAAAACCTCTCTCCACCGAACCGGTCCCCGGTGCCCGAAAGGTTTGGGGGCCACTGACCTAATTCGTCAACAACAATCAGTGTGCGAGATCCACAACGCCATCTGCTGCAATCTGCTGGCAACCTCAGTCCCACGTGTTTCATTTTACCTGCTGGTTTTGCGTTGTGGATGAGGCTGTTGGATCCAGAGGCCAGATGGTGGCTTGGGACTTTTTCCATCCAGCCTCACCACCATGTGCAACATTTTGATTTTCAATCGCTTCCTGTGGTGGTGGGGGGGGAAACAAAAAAATGTAATTGCCAGGAAGGGCCATTGAGGAAGAAGCTTGCACCGGGCCCAGAAACAGCTGTCCCATTTGCCTGTTAACAATTATGCTCGGTAACAATTACGCAATTAAAAACGGAATTGATTCTGCCAGGGAGGAAAAAAACTGAAGTGGGACTGCCGATAGGGAGGGGGCAGAGCGATTCTGCCCAGGTTATGATCAGGCTGCAATCGGTTTTGAGATCTCTCTGTGCCGATGGCAGCTTTCTGATCAAAGCAAAATTGCTGCATTGGAGTGAAGGGGGAAAGGCTATAATACACCTTTAGAGTAAGGCGTGAACCTCAAAGATATTCAGAACATTGCTGGAATTGGGTATGTCCAGTTTAA
>NW_015399003.1:0-2281 GCF_001527695.2 Protobothrops mucrosquamatus
AGGCTGCCTCTTTGTGAGTAGCCTCACCGACCTCCATTGCAGCTCTTTCCTCTCAGTCCTGCATGCCCTGGGATCAGGTGGAAGAGGCAGTTCCTCCTCATCCCTGCTGACCGGCTGCAGCTGAGCCCCTTTTCTGCTCTCTGCTTCTGGCTGGTCTTCCAAGCCTCCTGGCTGTAGCCCTCTCTTTATCAGCCAGGCGCTCATCCAGATCATTCCTCCAGCCTCTCTGAAGTTCCTGGCCTTTCCTCCTCCTCTTGCCCAACTGCACCTGATTCAGAGTCCCCGGCATCTTCCAGATACTCCTTGGTGCCCTATTCCCAAGTTCCTAAAGGCTGCTCTTCTTCCTTGTCCGAGCCGGCTTTTGGAGCATCCATTACACCCCAGCCCTGGCACTGCCCGGACAAGAACTGCTATGCAGGGTATCCAACAGGCATAGATAAAGTGAGATAGATGTTGCATAGCATTACATTCATAAAAGCTGCTGGGCTAGGTGGGGTGACTATGGCTTTCAGGGGTGGCTGTGGCTTTTTCTGCAACTCACATGTGACCTGCACCTCCTCCACACCCTGGATTCCCTCTGCTTAAAGACCCACAATTCTTCATTAACAATAGCTGGGAGTGCTGGGATTATGGTCACTAAGCAATGTAGTCATGTGACATCTTGCTCTACAGTGGAATTTCTGGTCCCAATGGTGATACCTGTATTTGACAGAAGAGCATTTTAGAATGAAAACTTTCTGTTTTAATTTCATCTTTTAGGATTAGAGCTTTATGGTCTTTTTTTAAAAAAAACTGGATAGTTTCTATCATTCTTTGAAGAAAAATATAATTTTTCACATTTTTCACTAATCAGAAAATAAAAAAAAACACTTTACAGACCAATTGTGTTTTTTTTTTAGTTGTACAGTTTTAAAGCATGCACTAAACTGCTATAAATGATAATCCTGAGTTCTGTTAATTGAGTTCTCAATTCCAGTGTTTGGTTGAACTATTTAGGCGATCAGAATGCTATAAAAAGAACTACATCTTTGTCATTTAAACCTAAATATTCCAAGAGTGTTTCAATCAACACCATCTTAAACTACAGTAGTGTTCTCAAGAAAAAAATACTAATAATGGCAAACTGCTAAGCAGTTGTTAAATTCGTTTAAGTATTCCCACAACAGTTATTTATCAGTTGATTGGCTTGATTTATATTCTGTCACCGTCAAAAAGACGCACAGCAGTTGACGTACACCAATAAGAATAGAATAAATCGTTCATGGTAAAAGAATGCACAAAATAGCACAAAAGCAACAGAATAATCAGTCAGTCTAACGGTGTCAATCCCTTCCCCCAAAGGCACTGAAGCAAGTCTGTTTTTACAAGGTGGCAAACTGAATTTCTGAATTTCTAGGGAGGCTGTTCCACAGTATAGGTGCATCCATATGTGCCTATAAGCTCCTTACCCTACAGAAGTGTGTGAGGGGGGAGTGGGGTGTCCTAAGTAGGTTCCCAAGTATGGACAAATCAGAACTTGCGGGGTGGGGGGAGAAGTTGTTCCAAGCAAGTATTCTAGTGCCTGGAAACCAGCACTTCAAATATTATATATGTAAGTATGTGTGTGTGTGTGTGTATGCGTGTATGTGTGAGATTGCATACCTTCTGATAATTGTATTGCTGCAGTCAAAGTTCCTAAATGTTTTCAAAGGCAGTCCCATGTAGAATACATTATACTAGTCCAGGTGAATGGTGATAAGGGCATGAGTTACTGATGCAAGATTCTAATGGTTTTAGGTGGTCACATCTTCTTGATGGTATGTTACAAGCAGCATTGACCTGTCCATCAGGGAAGAGAGGAGAGTGGCAAACTGAGGGAGATGAGTGAGAAGCTGCTGAATCAGTGCCATCCAAATTTAAATGTATATGGGAAGGATTGTGTTTTCCCAAGTGCTTAGTTACCTTCTTTTATATCAAAGAGTACAGAGAAGAGCAACAAAGATGATTAGGGGACTGGAGGCTAAAACATATAAGGAACGGTTGCTGGAATTGGGTATGTCTAGTTCAACGAAGAGAAGGACGAGGGGGGACATGATAGCAGTATTCCAATATCTCAGGGGCTGCCACAAAGAAGAGGGAGTCAAGCTATTTTCCAAAGCGCCTGAAGGCAGGACAAGAAGCAACGGGTGGAAACTAACCAAAGAGAGAAGCAACCTAGAACTAAGGAGAAACTTCCTGACAGTTAGAACAATTAACCAGTGGAACAACCTGCCTCCAGAAGCGGTGAATGCGCCAACACTGG
>NW_015399003.1:4820-6759 GCF_001527695.2 Protobothrops mucrosquamatus
ACTGAAGCTCCATAACACAGAATTTCTTTGGTTCATGGAGTTCAGGTGCCAGACATTTTGTAAAGAAAAAAGCATAAATGCCAGGATCATCATCCCTTTCCGGTAGATAACATCTAAAAATGTTATAAAAATTAAATTTTGATGCTGTTCCTTCAGTTCTGAACTCAAAGCATTCAGTTCAAAGTCAGCCGTTCTCTTGTACTATAGTAGCTGAATATTTTGTTCTCAGCCTTTATTTCCTCAGTGTCCCCTGGGGAAGCATTTAGGAAATGTCATACCTTCTTCCCCGTACCTTCTTGATGGTGAGAGACAGTTATGCCTTGACAGCATTTTAAGATTGAAAATACAGGAAAGTATGTTGAGAATATAGATGTTCTGAGCAGGGGAGGCAAGGAATGTTGCAGGTCCCATCCCCTAAGAGGATACACCTGATGGGACCCAGAAGAAGGGCCTTCACCGTGGTGACGCCCTCCCTCTGGAATATCATCCCTCCAGAAATTAGACTGCCCCCCCCTTTGACACTCTTTTGGAAGGCTCTAAAGATGTGGTTCTGCCAGTGGGCCTGGGGAATCCAGAGCGGGATGGAGCCCATTAAATAGCTGGTACGAGTGTGCGTTGTCACCGGTGGGTGAGTTAGTATTTTATTATTTTTATTATTTTATTATTTTTATTTCTTTTATATTGTGTTTTTATTTCCTGTAAGCCTCCTTGAGTCACTGAGCGAGTAGGTGGCAATAAAATTTTCCAAACAAACAGACAGACAGACAGACAAATAAATATTGTTAATGCCATCTTCTTAAATAGTCCCCAATTGGAAAAAGCAGGAACAGGAGTTTTGGGAGAAAGCCTTAATTAATGATCCTATCTTTATGAGGATCTTAATATTAAGCCAATTTTTTCACAAACTGGTTAAGATGCTTGCTTTAGGAAGAGGATTTTATTGGAAATGACACCTCATGCTGGCTATTGAGATTCAGGGAAACAGCTTGCTATCAGAACCCTTTCTCTAAAAGTTGTGATTATGAAAGGCTTCTGGTTTTTCACAGCTCTGAGTGATTTACCAGATCCCATTCCATAATTGCCTCCGGAAGTCATGGCTTCTCTCAGTCTGATATTCTTCTGCAGTTTTCTCTCTGTTGGCCCTCTGTAAGGCCTCCTGAAATGTACAAAGATAACTTAAATACATTTCCTGCAGTTCTGTGGCATACCCTTTTTATCATTGGAAAAAGCCCTTATTTCTATAAAATTACTCCTGCCTCTTCTAAGAAGATAGAAGTGCAAAAAAAAAGAGAAAAGCATTGTCCTTTAATCTGGATTCCATTTTCAAATAAAACAGCCTAAGAAAAGTCAGTTGTCTGTTTCATGATTAAGGCGATTGAAGCAAGCTCCCTTCTGATTTTTTATTTATTTATTTATTTAATTGAATTTTTACCCCGCCCTTCTCCTTGCGGACTCAGGGCGGCTGACAGCCTGATAAAAACAAATACAAAAAATACCCCAATACTATCGTTAAAAAACATAATTAAAATGAAATATTAGATTTGGCCTTTGTTAATTTAAAATTGTTTTTAAAACCCTGCTAAAAATTTCCCCTTAGGCCAGTCCTGCTAGTTGAAATAGCCATGTCTTAAGGGCGCGGCGGAAGGAAGGGAGATCCGGGATCACCCGGATCTCTGGGGGTAGTTTGTTCCAGAGGGTGGGAGCTCCCACCGAGAAGGCCCTCCCCCTTGGGGTCGCCAGCGGCACTGTCTGGCTGACGGCACCCTGAGGAGACCCACTCTGTGGGAGCGTACCGGCCGATGGGAGGTAATCTGAGGCAGAAGGCGGTCTCGGAGATATCCAGGTCCGATGCCATGGAGCGCTTTGAAGGTGATAATCAACACCTTGAAGCGCACCCGGAAAGCCACCGGCAGCCAGTGCAGCTCGCGCAGCAACGGTG
>NW_015399004.1:0-1205 GCF_001527695.2 Protobothrops mucrosquamatus
GGGAGATCAGGGATCACCCTGATCTCTGGGGGCAGTTCGTTCCAGAGGGTGGGGGCTCCCACAGAGAAGGCCCTCCCCCTTGGGGTCGCCAGCCGGCACTGTCTGGCTGACGGCACCCTGAGGAGACCCACTCTGTGAGAGCGTACAGGTCGGTGGGGGGTAATCTGTGGCAGGAGGCGGTCTCGAAGGTAACCAGGTCAATAGATGTTTTAGCTCATACTGTATATATCTTAATTACTTTTACATTCAACCTTTATAAACAAATCAATATTCAAATTCCAACTCGGTTATTCTGTTATTCTGCTTAACGTGGTGAGTTCTCTAAGAACAAAGGAAGCGGAAACCCTCAGCTCTAGGTCATTTTTTTTTTATATTTGGGGAAGCTTTTGTAATAAAAAATGAATATACAGGTAGTCCTCAATTTGTGACCACAGCTGAGCCCCAAATTTCCATTGTTGAGACATTTGTGAAACGGGTTTTGCCCCAGTTTGCTACCTTCCTTGCCACAGTTGTTAAGTTAGTAACACAACTGTTAAGTGAATCTGGGGGACACTGTGACCGTCATAAACAGGAGCCTGTTGCCAAAGGTCTGACCACGGGGATGCTGCAATGGCCCTTGGTGTGAAAAACGGTCATCAGTCACTTTTTTCAGTGCCATAATTTTGAATGGTCACTAAATGAACTGTCTTCTTCTTCTTCTTCTTGTGCCATATCCATTATCGGACGTTGGCGATCATGTTGGCGATCCTGTTTTTATCAGCAGCCGCACGAAAAAGTGCTGCTGAGTTTTGTCCAAACCAGTCCCTTAGATTTTGAAGCCACGATGTTCTTCTTCTGCCTGGACCTCGTTTGCCTTCCATCTTTCCCTGGAGGATTAAATGGAGTATGCCGTATTTTGCTGGGTGTCGCATCACATGTCCGAAATATTCTAATTTTCGTTTTTTAATTGTTTTGATGATTTCCATTGGCTTTCTAAAACCAAAGCTGTTGACAATCTGTGTGCTGTCTTTGTGGCAATGTTGGCTTTCCTGAATTGATTTCTTAAGTGCTCCTAAGCAACAATTACCTGCTAAATATGCTTTGCTATGTTGACCCGGACTTTGGGGACAGTAGCAATTGTGAATACGTGCAGATGGCTCTGCTCTCTCTGGCCACTTGCAGAACCATGAATGCAAGGTCATGAAAGGACAGCAAGGAAAACACCC
>NW_015399004.1:4851-6759 GCF_001527695.2 Protobothrops mucrosquamatus
TATAATAATAATAATAATAATAATAATAATAATAATAATAATAATAATAATAATAATAATAATAATAATAATAATAATAATAATAATAATAATAATAATAATAATAATAGTAAAGTTGGAAGGGACCTTGAAGGTCATCTAGTCCAACCCCCTGCTCAGGCAGGAAACCCTATACCATTTCGGACAAATGGCTGTCCAGGACTAAGACACAGTCAGTAGAAGACTTGCTAAATGTCTTCTAGAACAGGGCTTTTCAATCTTTTCACCCATTGTACCACTTTTAGGATATGGCAACATCCGAGTACCACCAGTCGCCTAGCTAAGTGTCAAAAACTTGATGAACCCCCCCCCAAAAAGGAAAAAAGTGATAAAGTACAGGTAGTCCTCGACTTACAACAGTTTGCTTAGTGACTGTTCGAACTTACAATGGCACTGAAAAAAGTGCCCCCCAAGCCACAGCCGAGCAAGACACCTGCCTGCCCGCCCGGCCGCGCTCTTCCTCCTGTCCGAGGTTTTCATTGTTGTGAGCATTTCTGTTGAGGATTGGCAGCATGGGTGGGTTGGGGGGTGTTTGGTTTTTATTCCTCCCATCTGCTGGGTGGTTGCAGCAGGTTTTGGTCGCTTCACATGACCCTGGGACACTGTGACCATCATAAATATGAATCAGTTGCCAAGCATCTGAATGTAAATCACAAGAGCCTGGAGAGGCTGCAACATTCCAGCTGATCGGCGCTTCTTCAGGGCTCAGCAGAAGTGCCAGGATCAGCGCCAAGCTCCAGCTGGATCCTGGCGCTGATCCTGGCGCTTCCGCTGAGCCCTGACAGCCCTGCAGCTCCAGCCGTCTCTCGCTCAGGCTTGTGCGGTGCTGCCACCATTCAGCTCATTCCCCTCCCCCGCTACCACTTTTCTAGGATGGTCGCGTACCACCTGCCAGGTGCCAATGTACCACAGGGGGTACCCGTACCACTGGTTGAAATGACTTGTTCTAGGGTGCCTATTAGTTAACTTTTAGGAATAGGGTTGAAACAGAGCCAATAGAATATTTGTTAGATAACTTTTGAAATGGTTAAGAGTTAAGACTTAGAAATAGGGATGGCGCCAATAGAAGACCCTTTAGATCAGGGGTGTCAAACTCGCAATGTCACGTGACGTGTCGCAACGTATCGTGACTTTCTTGCCATTGCCACCAATGGGGTAGGCGCAGTTTCGCTATGATGCATCCGGCCCGCGGGCCGACAGTTTGACACCCCTGCTTTAGACAACTTTCAGAATGCCTATTAGACCATGCTTCTTCATCCTGCCTTGAAAAACTGTAGAAAAGCTTGTTGAATCCTTTGTTCTGGGTCCTGGCATTCTGAGCGCCGGGGCCCCTTTTGCTGAAGCGCTTCAAAAAAACCTGCACCTTGTGTCTGGTGTTCTTCATCCCCTGAGCTGGGGACAACACAGGCTTGCCTGAGCCTTAGGCCAAGTTTGGAGCCGAGATAGATCCCTTTGCCCAGTTGGTCATGCCCACCAGGTTCCTCACTTGGTTACCTTGTTGGGATGGGCAGCCTTGAAGTAGGGTGAAGAAGGAAAACAACTATTCCTAAACCAAGATATCTAAGGATGGTTTTAGGCTGCTGTAGCAGTGGACTAGGAAGGAAATGGAGTTCATTCATGAGGATGGGTCCCTCCAGGCACTTTCAGGTCACAGCAATCAAGAAGTCAGGTTCATACATTGATTTCTCAGGCATCCACATTTCAGGTTTATGTGGAAGGCTGAAAAAACATGGCATTGCTTTAATGAAGAGTGGGGAGGGGGCTGTGTTTGCGCTGTGCAAGCTCCAAGCATCGTCTCTGCGCCATTTTTGAAGCAGGCAGGGTCCTATTTTACTCCTTGTTGTTTTTCTCCAAAGCTGTTCCTGTTTG
>NW_015399005.1:0-1818 GCF_001527695.2 Protobothrops mucrosquamatus
TCTCTCTCTCTCTCTCTCTCTCTCTCTCTCTCTCTCTCTCTCTCTCTCTCTCTCTCTCCCTTCCTTCCTTCCTTCCTTCCCTTTCCCTTTCCCTTTCCCTTTCCCTTTCCCTTTCCCTTTCTTTCTTATATACCTGCTTTATTATTTTTATAAATATCTCAAGCTGGCAAATATACATAATATTCCTTCTTTCTCATCTTCTCTACAACAACAATCCTATGAGGTGGGTTGGGCTCAGAAAGAGAGACAGGCCCAAAGTCACTCAGCCAGTTTTCACGGATAAAACAGGGCTATTGCTCACAGCTTCCTAGCCTGGTGCCTTAACCACTATACCAAGTCAGGGAATACGTTCAGATGAGTTTTCTAGTGTACCCTGGCCTTCTTTGTTTGAGTTAAAAGATAGCATCTTTTCCACTAAAACATGGAGGATTTTTTTTCAAAACACCAACACAAAGTACATTTTCTAAAATAAGAATATTATATACCAGGCAAGGAGGGAATGCAGCAAAAGACTCTGTGCTTGCCATTTTAACCAATATGCCACAGGAAACCACTAAGCCTAAACAAGAACTTGATACCAGGCTGAGAGCTCACTGCTGCTTTCCAAAATTGGCAGCACCCCAAACTCTGGATGTTTTAAACTTCTGTGGGTGTCAGAACTAGAAGGGAGGCAATTACTTTTCTCTCTGTCCTTGTTTCTTTAGCTGTCATGTTAAAAACTCAAATTTTTGTTGTGCTCTCAAACCTGTCTGCACTTCTTCTAAAAGTCCATGTCCCTTGTTTTTTTTGAGCTTAGACAAGGACTGATAAAACTACGGCTTAATTTTGTATTTTTTCGTATTTCCTATCCTAGATCAGATTAGGAAGGAAAGAGAAAAATTAGCCCCCACAGCTATATGCATCTTCGTAAGGGAAATCCACTTTTTCAAAAGAAGTCCATGTGTGCAAACAATTTATCTTACCAGAACCTGTATATATTTAAGTGCAAGTTCAAAGAAGATGCTTATTTAGAAGAACATCCATGTATTTGGGTGACCTTTTCTTTATGAACATACACTCCCCTATAAGTCTAATGTTCCTGCCCCTTTAGGTTCTTGGGTTTTAAATATACTTTCTATTTTTAATTCATGTATCTTTTACATCTTCTATCTTAGCGTATTTTTAGATAATCATATATTTTTTACTTTGATGTATCCTATGCTTTTAATAACTGTTCCCTGCCTTCCTTATGTTGTTCTATGGCAGTAATAAAGATTTGAATAGCTACCAGATGATTGAAATAGCACAATGCTTGGTCAGCTGTTAGTCAACGAGGTATCAGTTTATGTTCTTGCAGAGACCTGATAACCTCAAATGTCTCTTTTAGTTTTGAAATTTTATGCTTCTGCAACCTTTAGATTCTGTGTCTTATTATTTTTAGTTGTTGTTGTTAGCTGCGAAGTCGTGTCCGACCCATCGCGACCCCATGGACAACGTTCCTCCAGGCCTTCCTGTCCTCTACCATCTTCTGGAGTCCATTGAAGCTCACACCTCCTGCTTCAGGGACTCCATTTATTTATTTATTTATTTATTTATTTATTTGATTTATATACCGCCCTTCTCCCGAAGGACTCAGGGCAGTGCACAGCATATTAAAAACAAGTAACAATACAATAAATAAATACCGAAATAAAAAACCCCTCTAAGACCAAATTAAAAGCCAAATATTGGTAGCTGTGTCGTAATTAAAATTATATTAAAAATCGTCCCTAACTAAAATCCTCCCTAGGTCAGGCCCGCTTGCTGGAAAAGCCATGTCTTGAGGGCGCGGCGGAAAGT
>NW_015399005.1:5455-6759 GCF_001527695.2 Protobothrops mucrosquamatus
TGGTCATCTACATATTACCAAAGAACCTTCAACCCAAAGAAGGAAAAAGAAACCACTGATTTCTCTGTAATTTCTACAGGAAATGTATCTGGCTATGCACGTTTGTAAATAATTATTTGCCATGTAACTCATCCTGGTAGGAAAGGAGGGCTGGAACCAGTCTACGTACCATATACAAATACAAGATGCATACAAGGTATACAATGTATGGTTCTCCTCTTTAAACATATATTCAACTTCATGGCTCTTGATGATTAGTCCCAATGGAGCAGAGTCATTCCGGGACTATCATACTGGCCACGATAGTGGAGAAGAGGACAGGGAGGTAACTATCCAAGAAGGGTGACCATAGTTGCTTAGATGTCTCTCCTTGTTGTTGAACCAAGCAAGAAAAGATTCCTTCCAGATTTTCTGCCAGGTAACAAGACCTGTGTCCCAAAGGTGCTGAAAACCCACCTGTTGTCTTGTTGGTTCAGGGGAAGATGAGCGGGGGGTGGGGCTCCATCTATAACAGGAGCTTTCTGTCAACTGAGGGTCACAGCAGCTTTGGAAGCACCATGCTAGGTCTTACTTAGCAATTTAGAAGGATTCATTTGGTTAGTTATGGCTTAATGTATTATGCAGACCCAGCAAATAAGCATCTCATGTGAACACAAATGTACTGGTCTCCTGCACCTAACATTGCAGTAGATACCAAAGTTTAGATTAAAAAATACATAAAAAGTAGATGTATCAAAAATCACATTGAGGAGACAACAGAGAGAGTCATGGATAGGGGATTGTTGATGGCCAACCACAGAATCTAGAAAGAAGTAGTAGGGCAGGGGTGTCAAACTGCCGGTCTGCGGGCCGGATGCATCATAGCGAAACCACGCCCACCCCATTGCCAGCAATGGCAAAAAAGTTGCAATACGTTGCGACATGTCACGTGACATTGCGAGTTTGACACCCCTGTAGTAGGGGATAGCCATGGGGGGAGGTAAAGTCATATGTGGCATGATATTTATTTATATTTATTTATTTATATTTAAACTTCTATGCCGCCCTTCTCCCCAGAGGGACTCAGGGCGGCTCACAGCATGTTAAAAAACAACACAAAAAAACGTTTCCCCTATAAAACCAATTAAAAAGCAAATATATTAATAGCTGTGTCATATTTAAAATCTTTGAAAATTTTTAAAAATTATTCCCTATTTAAAATTCACCCTAGGTCAGTCCCGCTTGTTGAAAAAGCCATGTCTTGAGGGCGCGGTGGAAGGTTAGGAGATCCGGAATCGTCCGGATCTCGGGGGGTAGCTCGTTCC
>NW_015399006.1:0-2076 GCF_001527695.2 Protobothrops mucrosquamatus
AATGGTTTGTTAAGTGTTCCTTTTATGCAGGAAAGCACGATCAAGAGGGAAATATACCTTCATGCGCAGATCTGAATGACAAGATTCTTTATACAAAATGTTTTGAATAAGAGAAAGGATTTAAACCTGAAGAGAACCAAGAATAACTTCTTAAAAAATGAGCCCTTGCTGTTCTGTTCTAAATCAATCTTCTTCAGGATACAAGTGCTGTCAGTGACAACATTCAGCAACAATTGTTCTAAAGCATCACATAATTTGTTCTGCTTTGGCCCACAATGTGGAAGTACGATAAACATCGACCGATAGTCCCTCACTGTGCCGTTCTTATGCTCAGAAGCAGATTGCCTGTTTCAAATTAAGATAACAAAATAGTTCTGAAAATAGTAGAACAGGCATGCTAATATGAAAAATGATAATAAATGCATTTCTTAAAATTGGTGTCCTGTCATTCTTAATTTTATTACAGACTCGGCTTTAAGGATGTAGGTAATATTTGATTTTAATGGTCAGTAGTAGTTCAGTCTTTGCAAGAGGTTCTTACTTGAATCTAAGAAACACTTGATGGAGATATGAAACCAATATATAGCAATCGTTCAGAGACTCAAATGCTAAGATATATTTTCTGGTGGATTATTTTCCCGCTGAGCTGTTTTGCCAGAAAATCAGAAATGGAATTTAGCTAACAATTCCATTGAAACATGGATTGTTTCTTGCGATCAGCAGAAGTAAAAACTCTAGGGCAGGGATGCAACCCATGTATATAGTATTAAGTAAATTAGAATATATTTGATTGATCATGAGACGGTGGATTCAATGAAAAGTGATTAGAAATATGAAAAAAATGATACATTGAGAAAACAAAGACAATATTTACAAGCTTGGTTATTTTTATGAGCTTAAATTCATAAACTTTATTTCATATTGTCTTTGGGTACCAGAGTCTTTGCTTGCTTCTAGTATCTTCCAGTGTTATCAATGTTCTTTAGGCTTCCAGCTGTTTTATTGGTGTGCGGAACAGGTTTTATGGTTTATCAAGTCCTTGAAAAGATACTTTAGGGAGTGGCTTGGTTTGCTTTTCCTAGATAACAAATGCCACATTTCCCACGCACATTAAAAACACTATTTTTTTACTTTTCTTCAAAATTATGTATTACAAAACATCCTATATTTTTGAAAACACTAGTTCTAATTAGTTATTTGCTTTTCAAAATGTATTCAACTTGTTTTTCATCAAACTGTAAGTGGGGCCATAAGCTGTTGTTTTAGAATATGACTGAATCATGCCACATTGGAGTGACTAAACAATCATCCAGCTGTAAAAACAAGCTGTCCCAACACTGAGTCACTCAAACTGCTGTAATGCAATATTAGATATTTGGCTTCATAGGATTACAACTTGTAGTATTCTCCAGCATGATGAATGGAGAATCCACAGATGGGTTGATCTTGCCTTTCTGCCCTAGAGACTAAGTCAATCAACCTTTGGCACGCCTCCCTTCCTCCGGCTAGGAATCTCCAGTCACGACTTAGTCTTAGCCCAAGAGAGATGTGATTTGGCTTCATAGGATTACAACTTGTAGTATTCTCAGCCAGTGTGGGTTAGAGTCTAATTCAACGAGAAGGAACAGATTTTGGGAAGTTTGTAGAGACCTATAAGTGTTATTTTCTCCTCTGAAGCCTGTGTGGATTTGCTCTCAGTTTTATCTAAAAAGTTGAATTTGTGAAGTAATTTCCAATATAGCTTTCACCCACTACATTCCCAGTCAAGTTCTATATCCAGACGAGAGCAAGCACATGCATCATTTAATACAGCCAATGAAAAATACGATTTGATATTTATCAAACATCAGCAAAGGTTTTTTGTTTTTTTTTTAAACCCAGTTAATTGTGAAACCATAATGTAGGAATTCAAAGAATTTACAGTATCTATACCCCCATATCAAAATGCACAGGACTTTCCATAGCTATGGTAAACAATATTGTGGGTAATTAGCATGGTCAGTCCCAAAGAGGCTTAATTTTTTTAGGTATATAACCAGAGAAAATAGACACCACATGATCCTTTCTGTAATCTGA
>NW_015399006.1:5238-6757 GCF_001527695.2 Protobothrops mucrosquamatus
AGAATGGTCCCTCGTAAATGGCTAGATAGAAGCTAATTAGAAGATAGCTTGTTTTACTCTAGATCAGAGATGGAAATCAGAAACCTACAACTCCCATGTTCCCTCATCCACAGGCTATGCTGGCTGGGATGGCTGGTAATGGTAGTCCATTCAGTAACATAACACCTGAAGGCCTCAGACTCATTACTGTTGACATAAAGTATATAAAACTGAATCCAGAATTAATCATACTGAATGCTCTGCTCCTAGAGAACGGTGCCAATCTCCTAATAATGCAATTATTACATTTTTATGATTTATGATTTTCAGGAGTGAGTGTTCCAGTGGTTTCACCCAGTGGTTTCATATAAACATGTTACTTTTTGGCTGATTTATTTTCATTCCCTTTCTAATGCTTCAAGCATGGAAACTGCAGATTGGGCTGACTCTTTTCTTAACCAATCGCCTACCAATTCAGATTCCATAAATACATCTGTGAAGATTAGGGTTTTGTACTAATGTATATGTGTGTATGTATGCAGTGGTGGGATTCAGCTGGTTTGCACCAGTTCAGCAGAACCAATAGCTATTTTTTGTTGCCCAGGCCCAGAACAGACTTCCAGAAGAGGCATCCACACAGAGAACCGGTTGTTCACATATTTGAATCGCGCCACTGTATGTATGTATCCATTTATCTATCTTTGCATTTGCTTACACTGAACCGTGTTTGCCATTTTGACACCAATTCGTTCGGTTTGGAAAGATCTTGAGGTTTTTTGCAATCCCTTTTCAATTCTATTATCCTCATCAGTTTGTTATCTTAGGTGAATTTTGATCTCTCATGGATCAAATTAATTATAAATAAATTGAAGAATGTAGGTGACTATTCTCAGCAGTAGTGATTATCTTTTCTACATGCCTCTGACAGAATTATAATAATTTAGATATTGAACCATGATTTTTTCTGACCACGCATTATTTTAGTAGCCAACCCATTTCTCAGTTTTGAAACTGAACACAATTAGAATGAGAGTTTATATCTGCACCATGTAAATCTGTCAAAAATCAAATTGCAATTTATTTTCATGCTTAGATTTGATTTTGATTTTTCTTTGCTCCATAAAAAGTACTAATCTTAATTTTCAACTATAATGATATAGTATTAATAATATATTAAAAGACAGAATTGCACTTACCGGTTCTTCATTTGCTTCGGTAACAAAATCTAGAACCAAACAACAGTAATATAAAAGCATTAAATTCAAAGCTGATATTGAAAAATGGTTGACTGCAGAACATTTCTTGGATTATGTAAACATGAATGTGTTTTAGTACACATTCTCCTTTATTATCTCAAAAGAAACCTATATCCAGATATCAATATATGGACATTATTTCTAATATCACTGAATTATATTTGCAACAATAACAATCCATTAAGTTGACAACATAAATAAAATAAATATACAATAAATGAACCAATTATCTTATGATCTTCAAGCTTCCTTCCATAGATATCTGAAACTGGATGCAAGTTTTG
>NW_015399007.1:0-6757 GCF_001527695.2 Protobothrops mucrosquamatus
ATTTGGTCAGTTTCTTTTGATGTATTCCTATGCCAACAGAAGCTGACCTAAAGTATATTACTTTACTTATTGAGTAGCTTTTTAAAATGGAAAGATAAAGAGATTCACTTTTTCTCCATTAACACTTCTTGACCGAGTCCCTTTCTGTGCAGGAGACCGTGAACAAACTGCTCCAGCTCCACTTCAAAGATGACAAAACTCGAGGTAATTGCTTTCCCTTCTACCTCTGCAAAGAGGCCAACTGCCGCTGGACATCTTCCCAAATGTTTCTGTGGTGAGACCGTGCCCTGGAACATGAGAAATAACTGAAAAATAGTCGTGGTGTATGGGTTCTGGAGTTGCATGTGCATGAATGTGTGTGGGAAAAGATGATGCTTAGATATGGTCTCAGGAACTGTCCTTCTCTTTCAGCCAGTGGTGATGCTGTGTTGTTGATGGCTGAAATGCTTAAAGTATTTGTTCGAGGTGAGTAATTAAACTGGACTGAGTCATAGAGGGGTGGGACAGGGCCTGTAGAATCTTAACATTGTCTTGTGCAATTCTACATCCTATTTTAAGTTCCAATCCTTTTACTCATCCCTTGATGTTTTTAACAGAAGCAAGTCTATCACTCATAAATCTCTTTTTTATTCTGATCCCAGAATTAATTTCTAATCTTAATATATTAACTGCTTAAATAAGTATGCATGCTGATAAAAATCAGTACTTTCCCAGAAATGTTAATTCATGAGTTACTACTTAGGATGATAAAAATCAGAACTTTCCCAGAAATGTTAATTCATGAGTTACTACTTAGGATCCCTCTGCCTCTTATGATCTAGTCATGTGTCAAGTCTAGTCATGTGTCAAGTATACATATAAAGAGAGCACATGCTTGCTTACTAATAATTTTCTGTTTTTATAATAATGGTGATAAGAAAAAGCATTGCAAACATAAGTACCCTTTTCTATTAAGAAAAACCTTTTCTACATGCCATTTTTGCCATATTTCCCAATGTCCCATCTACTTATTTTTGCTTGCCATATTTGTGTCTTTTGCAGAAGCAGCAGCACGAGGAGCACGGCAAGCTCAGACTGAGGATGTAACTAGGGTGGAAGTGGAACACGTGGAAAAAATCCTGCCACAGCTGGTATGACAACATCTCAGATTCCATAATTAATAAGATAAGGATATGGGCAAAGGAATCTTAATCTCCTTTTACAGGGAGATGTTTAACTGGTAATAACTGGGCAAATGGAACTCAGATTTGTTAATTAATTTGGGCAAATCTGTTGTTTATGTTAAAATGCTTAATTTCCACAGCTTTTGGATTTCTAGAAACCTGATGAATGAAAAACCTGTATTCCTGTTACTAAGAAGATCTTGAGCTGAACTCAGAAGCAAAATGATTGATAGACTTGTAATATGGAATTTCCTACAAAATGTGCTGACTTCCTGGAATGACAACTTCAACAACTTACCTTCCTTCTCAGCTCTGTTTTCTGTCTCTTTTGGGGTGCTTAATGGCTGTCAGTGTTGCCTAAAATAACTGTGGGTTTGTTGGGAGTTTCTTGTAACACAATTCCTGGAGCAGATGGTAGCTATCTGAAGTTGCGCCCTGCCCTTCTGATTCCCATTCATAGTCAGGTAATGTCTTTACTTTTCTAATGGGAAAAACAGGTGCCACCTTCTAGAGGTGTGTGGAAAGGGTGAGTATGCTTGGAAGGCTTGGCCACATCAAGGGCTCTTGTCACCTCCAGGCCTGAGTGCTGTCTTAAGTTCTTAAACGGGAGCCTAGCCCCAAATCTGTGCCAACAGCAGGTACCTGATCTTTATTTTATGAATAAACAGCGCCTGTCCTTCAATCCTTTCCCACATTCCACAGGGCCATGACATCAAAGAGTGCATGGAACCTTTTAACCATTTGATATTCCTCTAAGAAGCTGCTTTCCCTCTGCTATAAATTTGTTCTTACAAAGAAACGTCAATAAATCAAAAATAACCTCCCTCCCTTGTGTGGGCTCCTTGTTGCAATTAATCATAGAAAGTCAAGTATCTTCAAAGAGTTGTTTGGCCTCCCCACCCCGCCTCTTCTTTGTAGGACGAAAGAAAAACTTTCAGAAAGGGGCAGAATAACAAACAGCATGTGTGAGGATCCCACATCATGCAAGACCCAGCCCCTCTGTCAGCAGGGGAGGGGGGGGGAAGCTGTGAAATAGTAAACCTTACACATGGAGGCAGGGCGTAGCCTAATGAATCTGGTTCTGTTGTGAAAGAAAGATCAGGCCTAAAAGAAGTGTAGTTGTATCTTAAAGAACTCAGAAGTAAGCTCCACTAAGTTCAGTGGGACTTAGGGGACATAACTAAGGAGGACTGTGCTCTTGTGGATGTTGGATTACAGGTAGCGTTGCGTCTGGTCATCAGCCATGCTGAAGCTGTAAATCCAGCAACGACTGGGAGTAGCAAACTCACCATTCCAGATTTATATACAGTACTATGTGTGTGTGTGTAATTAATGATACTCATGTCAGCTTTAAAGTAAGAATGGTAATAATCAATGTGGTCAATGAGTGTTTCTACATATTAGCTTTGTACAAGAAATTACTATTGCTTCTCATTGTTTCTGGTATACCTAATACTAGTTACTCCTAAAACAAAGGAGTAACTTTGTCTTAGCTGGGATGCTGATGTATCCAAAACTATTTTAAGAAGCAGGTGCTTCCGACACAAGTGTAATGTAAGTATTATATTAATCATATTATCTGTTAAGAGGTAGATGATCAACCAGCCTAAATTTAGCCAGTGAGTTTTGAGTGAATGAAGATGTGAATGTTGATTTTGCCAACTGAAGCCACATCCTGTTCTAGAAGGGTTTTTCACGTTGGCTTTATATTTACACATATAATCAAGTTAGGAAGTATAATTGCAATCAAAAGTAATCAAGTGCTTAAAGCATTGACAAGAGGTCCTAGTTACTATTAGCTTATAAACTTACTTTGATTGAAAAAGATATCTGTCTAACAACCTCAGCATGATTATTACCTATATTATTGCATGTATTGAAACAAATTGCTCAAAGTTTTCTTTTGGTTTGATTTTTGTGTTCCCTAGAGAGCAAATAGCCAACACAGTTTCTTCATATACACCTTTAACTTGAATCCAGTCTAGGCAGGAAGGCAGGAAGCTCTGTACTCAAGGTGAAGTTAATCAAGAAACATACATGCATACAATTATTTCATTACAATCATTCTACAGCACATAATCATTCTCTAGTATACAGATAGAATTAATAAAGTGTCCTTGTTTGGATTTTTCCAAGATGAATTCTAATTCTAGTCTAGGCAGGATGTTGAAAAAGAATACTGTAAATTAAATGTGACCTAAATGTGATCTTTAGGGTTATTTAGTGAACATGCTGTAAAGAATTGGTACTTTTAGGAATTGGATCAAGCTCTCTCACTAATTGTGGTACACATAAAAAAAAAATTCTAATTGCTTTTGTAGCGGCACCACTGAATCTGTAGAGGTAAGGCTGGAGAACTCAAATCAGCTCTCCCTGAAAACATCCAGTCCTACAATCTTTAGCTCTGCCTCCTGCCTTGATGCTGTTTTTGCTGTTGCCTCCTTGCTTTCAGGGGGATGTCTATACCTGCTCTTTTCTCCACAACCGGCATGCCTTATTGATAAATAACAATGTGCATGCCTTATTGATGAATAAAAAAAGGAGAAAAAGCAGATAGAAACAATTTAACTGCCTCCTGGGTGAGAAACAGGCATGCCACTAGAATTGAGCCCTTCTATCCATGGAGAGATGAATCAATATTTAAAAAGTTGATCTATTTTTTTAAGTATAGATAGTCCTTGACTTATGATCACAATCAAGTCCAACATTTTTATTGCTAAGTGAGTGTTGCCCCATTTTATGTCCTTTCTTGCCACAGTTAAGCAAATCACTGCAGTTGTTACATTAGTAACATGGTTAAGTGAAGCAGGCTTCCCCCATTTTCTTTGTTTGTCAGAAGGTCACAAAAGGGGATTACGTGACCCAGGAACATTGCAATTATCATAAATAAGACCCAGTTCCCAAGCATCTGAATTTTGATTACATGATCATGGGAATGCTGCAACGGTTGTAAGTGTGAAAAACAATCATAACAGGCGACCATCCTAGAAAAGTGGTAGCGGGGAAGGGGAATGAGCTGAACCAGTGGCAGCACCACACAAGCCTGAGCGAGAGATGGCTGGAGCTGCAGGGCTGTCAGGGCTCAGCGGAAGCGCCAGCTGGAGCTCGGCACTGATCCTGGCACTTCTGCTAAGCCCAGAAGAAGCATCGATCAGCTGGAATGTTGCAGCATCTCCAGAGTCTTGTGATTTACATTCAGATGCTTGGCAACTGATTTATATTTATGATGGTCACAGTGTTCCAGAGTCATGTGAAGTGACCAAACCCTGCTGCAACCACCCAGCAGACGGGGGGAATAAAAACCAAACACCCCCCCTACCCCCGCTGCCAATCCTCAACAGAAATGCTCACAATGAAAACCTCGAACAGAAGGAAGAGCGCCACCGGGTGGGCAGGCAGGTGTCTTGCTCGGCTGTGGCTTGGGGGGCACTTTTTTCAGTGCCATTGTAACTTCGAACAGTCACTAAGCGAACTGTTGTAAGTCGAGGATTACCTGTACTTTATCACTTTTTTCCTTTTTTTTTTTTTTTGGTCATCACGTTTTTGACCCCTTGCTAGGTCACGTGGTACTCGGATATTGCCATATCCTAAAAGTGGTACAATGGGTGAAAAGGTTGAAAAGCCCTGGTATAGCAAATATAAATATAGGGCTACTACAATCAGGCAGTGCCTCTAAAATTCAGGACAAAAGATTTAGCAGATACCAATGTAGTTCTAATGTGCTCTCCTTTAGATGCAAGTCTTATATAAAGGCTAATTTGCATAAAATACACAAGGGTTGAATTTTTAAGTCTGATTATTTGATTGTCTCTGTACAAACACAGACAGAAAATGAAGCTAAATTAGTACATTCTTAGCTAGCATTTCTTTTCCTCTAGAGAATAGAAGATCCTTGGAATTATGCCAATGTGTTACTAGGAAAATCCATTTTGCAAATTCTGATTTTATTCAGGGGTTACAGCATGTTATTTTTCTTTTTCTTTCCACCCCTTTGGTTTGCAGCTTGGCTGCTATGTGAGAACTGTCTGCAGTTTCCAAAATTACAAAAGTTTTTTCACCTGGAAAGGGAGCCGTTGTGGGTGATCTCTTTTAGTTACATGCTAAAGAAGCATTTATTCAAGAAGATCCTGCCCAAGACAGAGGGACGTATATTCTCTGCCTGAGAAGCATTTGTCAATCATGGCATCAACAATTTTATCAGTTTTAAGACCAATTATGGCAATTCAGTGTTTCAGATTTTATTCCAAGAAACTGCATCATAATGCAAAAGTAGTTATCTGCAATTATTTCAATGCAGAGATGTACCTTTTCTTGGGATTCTGTAGCGGTCACATAATAAACCATACAGTTGCTGTAAAGAACTGCAAACAGGTGTTACCTTTCTGTCTACGTTTAATTGAAAGCATTTGGGGGGGGGGAATGAATTCAAAACACTGCACTATCCTAATGATTATTTCTGCAACATGGTGATTAGGAATTGCAAATGAGAGCAGGAAGACTAAGTTAAGATTACTTTCAGTCACAAAATGTCATTGAGTGATCTTGGCTAAGAAATAGTGATGAGGTAAGTTGATAACCCAATTTACCTCATAAACTTGGGAAAATAAAGCAGGAAGGGATACTGAACATTATGTTGAGAATCTGGAAAAAACTATACATTACAAATAGCAATGTAAAGTTTGGCATGAGAGCATATAGTTATTTTTGATAAGATGAGCAAGCTATGCTTTTATTTGGAGTATAGAATAGGTGTGAGAGAGGATTGTTATACTTTCAAAGAATCTGGTAGCTATAAATTGTGTAAACATACAGGTGCAGGCCAGCCTGCCTTCTCAGAATAGAGGTGCTTCCTCTTCACTTCTTGAAAGTGCAAGATAAAGCAAGCAAGAAGTCAAGCTATTTGAATTGCCTACAGAGAGTCAATATCTGGAAGCAAAAGTACTTTCTGGGATTACCGTGCTATTACTTTAACAATTTTTCCAATAAATCTTACTAATCAGAGTTTGTTCTCCAGTCTTAATCACTACTAGTTTTATGTAGTGGTGGAGATGCTAGCCTAGAAATCAGAAGTTCTAGTCTAGGCATAAATGCTGACTGGGTGACTTTAGGTCAGTCATTCTCAGACCAATCCATCTCACAGAGCTGTTGTGAGGAAAATAGGAGGACAATATATGTGTGCTCACTGCCTTGAGTTACTTATAAAGTAATAAAAGTGGGATAAAAATCTAATAAATACAAAGTTTTGACAATTATGCCTTTTCCCCCAACTACCATTCAGTAGAATTTATGTATTTGTGATAAGATCCATGTGTGTTTCCAGCTGAGAACAATCTAAAGCTAAGCTAATTCTGCTTCAAAACCAACATTTTGAAACAGAAGCACCTCTGTGCAAATGGATTATTCTGCATTAGTAAGCATCAGATTTATTAAGTTCTTCTGGAGGAACTGGTATTCAGTATTAGATGTAGAAACTTTTTGAATTGATGGCCAGGGGAAATTGCATCTATAAGTTAAAAAAATAAAAAAATTGCCTCTTACTGAAAAACTGGCACAAAAAAGCAGGAAACTCTTCAACTAGGGCTCTTAATTTGCTG
>NW_015399008.1:0-1043 GCF_001527695.2 Protobothrops mucrosquamatus
AAAATAAAATAAAATAAAATAAAATAATAAAATAAAATAAAATAAAATAAAATAATAAAATAAAATAAAATAAAATAATAAAAAAAGGCAGAATACATCCCAACCATAAGAAAAATCCTTACTGTTGACGGTGCCGAGAATAGTATTGAGAAGGTTCAGGACAACATCGGCAACTGGACACAGCTGCAGCAGAGAAGAAAACAGAGGCATAGAATCAAAATCACGGGAAGTCTTAGTACCGCTTTAAAAAGCCTTAGTCAGTCACCACCTGTTTTAGTCACCGCGTTACAAAAAAGATGTTGAGACTTTGGGGAAAAGGTGGAAAGAAGAGCAACTAAGAGGATTAAAGGCCTGGAGACTAAAACATATGAAGAACGGCTGCGGGACTTGGGTTTGGCTAGTCTATAAGGTCTCCTGCTTGAGCAAGGGGGTGGACTGCAAGACCTCCAAGGTCCCTTCCAACCTAGTTATTCATTACTCTCGTTATTCTTTCTATCCAGTCAGGCCCCTGAATCATCTCACCTCACTCCAGTCTATTCATCTGGTGGGCTACTCTGAGTCCAGCAGAATCTAATTGCATTCCTTGACCTTACAAGGCTATTCTGGGGTGGTCCTCTCTGACTGATGGCCCAAATTGTGAACTGGTGTTCTTTGAAGCTACGGTACTAAAAGGGGGCAGGCTGTAATTCTGTCGGAAGACTCACCAATCCAGGGACGACTTTATTCAAAAGAACACTCAGAACGTTGTCCAGTGACAATGGAAGGAGCCTGGAAAAGGAGTTGGGGGGATCGTTAATATTCTGGATGCTCTATCGTTCTTTGCCACATAAAAGATTCTGTTGGCCCATAAGAGAAAAATCAAGCTTCATCCTAGGACAGGGGTCTGCAACCTTGACAACTTTAAGACTATGCTGGTTGAGGAATTCTGGGAGCTGAAGTCCACAAGTCTTAAAGTTGTCAAGGTTGCAGATCCCTGTCCTAGGACATTAGGACCAATCCCACAGCTTAGGGTTAGGTTAGACCAAGGGTAGGCAACCTTGGTT
>NW_015399008.1:5135-6756 GCF_001527695.2 Protobothrops mucrosquamatus
ACCATCAAGAAGACCTCCACCTTGACCTCCGAGGACACCATCAAGAAGACCTCCACCTTGACCTCTGAGGACACCATCAAGAAGACCTCCACCTTGACCTCCGAGGACACCATCAAGAAGACCTCCACCTTGACCTCCGAGGACACCATCAAGAAGACCTCCACCTTGACCTCCGAGGACACCATCAAGAAGACCTCCATCTTGCCCTCCAAGAACACCACCAAGTGGACCTCCATCTTCTCCTCCATTCAACACTCCTAGGACATTTTTACTCGCTCCTCCAGTAAGTCCTTGAAGCAAGTCATCTTTGGCCAGGACATTTGAGAGTACTGTAGAGGGTTGAGAGCAATTATTATAGGAGATAAATTAAATTTAAACTGAGCTGATGTTATTAGTAGTTGCAGTATCTTTAGCTGAGTTACTAAAGTTATTCTTGATTTTTCTTCGTTTTCCATTCCCACACACCTGTCTTTCTGTGGCTAGACTCACCTTTATTTGACATATCTTGCTAAAATTCCCAAAAGGTTAACGTTTACTTTTTTTTAAAAAAAGGCATCAGTCTTCACAGATGTGGAGATGAGTTTGAAAATGTGTTGGGAAAACATTTTTAATGCCCCTAAGTTCTGAGATAATGTTCTCCAGGTACAGAGTTGAGGGTAGCCCATAGCAGCACAGTTCTGGTAAGGAGCACCTTCCAACTCAAATTGGATGAAGAAAGAAGTTCAGGAGAAGTTCAGGAGAAGAAAGACACCCAATGGCCTTCAAGGCAGGGCCAGAGAGACCTACACCTTAGTCTTAGAACCAGATATCCATGATTAACCACTAAGACACTGTAGACTTTCCCAGACTCTTCACAGGGAGGACCTTGAATGATCAGCAGAGGTCCATCTGCCTAGGAAATTCTTGGAGGGGTAGTCAACCTTGGCTCTTTTATGACTCGTGGACTTCAACTCCCAGAATTCCTGAGCCAGCTTAGCTGGCTCAGGAATTCTGGGAATTGAAGTCCACGAGTCATAAAAGAGCCAAGGTTGACTACCCCTGGTCTAGAGTGTTGTAGAAGATGGACAAGATAGTGAGGTTGACAGCTGAGTGCACACAAACAGGGGCACTGCAACGTCCTTGGTGCTCTCTGATCTTGGTTGCTTTCTTGAAAATGTTTCATGACCCAACTAGATTCTACCCAACCGTCTAGCACTGGTGATGTTACCTAGTTGGGTAATGAAAGGTCTGGAAGAAAACCACCAAGCTTGGCAAGCACCAAGGACCACATCATCTTGATTTTTTTGGACATTTGCCTGAAGAGAACCCTGGGAGCATAGGTCCCACATTACTGGAAGACACTCAGTCTGGAAAAGGCTGTACCATAAAAAATGGGGGGCAAATTTATAATTGGATTTCCCCACCCACCTAATAGACCCTTCCATTCTCAATCATCTAGGTCAGGGTTGTCCCAAAGGTGCTTTTTCCAAAAGGCAACTGGACTTTCATAGAACAGCAACTAAGATGATCCAAGGCCTGGAGACTAAAACATACGAAGAATGGCTGCAGGACTTGGGTTTGGCTAGTCTAAAGAAAAGAAGAAATGGGGGAGACATGATAGCAGCGGTCCAGTATCTGAAGG
>NW_015399009.1:0-2309 GCF_001527695.2 Protobothrops mucrosquamatus
GAAGAAGAAGAAGAAGAAGAAGAAGAAGAAGAAGAAGAAGAAGAAGAAGAAGAAGAAGAAGAAGAAGAAGAAGAAGAAGAAGAAGAAGAAGAAGAAGAAGAAGAAGAAGAAGAAGAAGAAGAAGAAGAAGAAGAAGAAGAAGAAGAAGAAGAAGAAGAAGAAGAAGAAGAAGAAGAAGAAGAAGATGATGATGATGATCGTGGGAATGACAGAAAAGATCTTTCTCCATCTGAATCCCTGGAGAAATATTGCCAATATTGAGACAATATCAAACCAAGATCAATTCGCTTTGAGGGGCCGGGTGCCATCCATGGGAATGCACCGACAGAGCGTGCTCGGATTCCTAACGCTGCACATACCTAAGCCGTATTCTGGGAACAGCACGGCAAGCACACCCAGGCCCCCCAACTTGGTGATCTGCTTACTGTAAATAAATCTATCAAGTTTCCCAGCCTGAAGTGGTGTGTTTAAACTTTAAGCGTGGGACAAATACTTTTTGTCTGGCTCTACCTGTTTATACACTGAAACAGAAATAAAAAAAGGAAGAAAACTACACAGGCACATGTAGCAGTGTGTGTGTGTGTGAGAGAAATTATATGTATATATATACATATATAAAACACATTCCCACACCTTCTCAGCCTGTATATCTGTTAGAAACAATTCCTGAAATTGTTGGAAGATATTTCGCTTCCTCCTTCAGAGAGAAACAAACTCTTTATAAGCTTCATGAGAAAAAGGAAGAAAGATACAAAAACACTTGTTTTAACAGGAAGGAAGGAAGGAAGGAAGGAAGGAAGGAAGGAAGGAAGGAAGGAAGGAAGACTGGACTAGAAAACCTCCAAGGTCCCTTCCAGCTCTATTCTATTCTATTCCCTTCAGAGGCCTTTGAGAGTTACAGGGCGAAACAGATGCTGCTCTGACCTATGATGGGATTTGTACATGTCTGTCGTTATAGGAAGTTGGGTCACCAACACACAAATGATGATCGGGTCACCGAGACCTTGCAAGGCCCAATCAATGGCAGCTGTGTTTGCTAAATGATTAGCAAATGACCAGACAGGATCCCTCACGCCATCAAGAAAGACCCACCGACTTCTCTGATCTTATTTAATTTAAATAGGAGTTTCATTTCGGGCCAAGGTTGAAACGTTCGCTGGTGCATCCACAGAACAGCCAGCCTCGGTGCAAACCAGGGCAAAATTAACTTTGGGGGCCAAATGAAAGAGATCTTCGGCTTTCTCCGAAAGAGAAGGTGATCCTTTTCCTCCAAAGCTGGTGGGGAGATTTAAAGAGTTCAAAACCCTCATTTTCTGCCACACTAGATCGTATATGTTCACTGCATTGAGTTATTTATATAAATAAGGCATGGGAAGGAAGGAAGGAAGGAAGGAAGGAAGGAAGGAAGGAAGGAAGGAAGGAGAAAACTGAAAGAAAGGGAAGGGGAAGGAGGGAGGGAGGAAGAAAAGAAGGAAGAGAAGGAAGGGGAGAAGGAAGGAAGGAAGGAAGGATTTGATAGATTGTTGTAAGCTGCTCAGCTTTCTGTGAGATGGGTGGCCATATAAATTTGATAGGTAGGTAGATAGATAGATAGACAGACAGACAGACAGACAGACAGATAGATAGATAGATAGATAGGCAGGCAGGCAGGCAGGCAGGCAGGCAGGCAGGCAGGCAGGCAGGCAGACAGACAGACAGACAGACAGACAGACAAAGGCAGGCAGGCAGGCAGGCAGGCAGACAAAGAGAGGTAGTGCATAAATATGCATTTGTTAGCTGCCTTGTGAACTGATATTTATACACATTTAAGGAAGCCTGATTGATAAGATATTTTCTGCAGGGCACCTGAAAGATGTATATGTCAATTGCTGAAATGTATCCCCCTGCCTCCATTTCCGTTCTTAGCCATCCCTAAACTGGAAAAGGAATTTATTTCCTCCCGCCACGCTGCCTCCCCCCCAGCGGAGAATATACCATAATATCTTCCCACAATTCAAAAACGCCACACGCACCTCTGTCGCATCCTCAGGCCTATTCTGTTAACTAAGTTTACATTGTCTATAGATATATTGCACATTTATTTACTGTAAAAATAAAGATAAAGTTATGGGCATTGTCGAAGAACTACAGAAGCAAAAGGCAACAATGCCATTTACTATAATTCGAGCATACCTCTGCAAATATTTATCTAAGCCTGGAATTGATACTGGGAGCCTAGCAGCTGATTTCATCCAGGGGGTTGATCTGCTTCTGCCTGGTGGGGTTCATATTTATGACGGCTGCAGTGCATAGGGGTCATGTGACCCCCT
>NW_015399009.1:5126-6756 GCF_001527695.2 Protobothrops mucrosquamatus
ATAAATAAATAAATAAAATAATAATAATAATAATAATAATAATAATAATAATAATAATAATAATAATAATAATAATAAAGGAGTCCATTTCTCCTCTTTCTTTCGATCGGAATTCTCTGGTTTATGGGACTTTTCTCCAGAATAAAAACAATCCCCCCCTCCCATTTGCTTCAGGCTTCTGGGGCCATTCTCAGCCACACAATAGCTAGGAAATCTCTGTAGGAGAGAGAAGCCTCACTTGAAGATAAGAGAAATTTAGCAAGCCCGGAGGGAAGACTCTGCCTTCTCTTTAAAAAAAAAATTAAAAAAATCTGTAGCTTCTGTAGGGAAAAGTCTTTTCCTTGTCCCAACCCCCCCCCTCTCTCCTCCTCCTTCACCATTACAAGAATCGTTGGCTGGAAATCTGAATTACCCTTTTAGCAGTCCCACATGACTTCAAGTCTTCCTTTGACGCACACAGGCAGGCGCGGAGTCTGCCAAGGCAGCAGGGCTCCTGCTTAGAAGCTGGAACAAGAAGAGAGAAGCTGCTGTGGGAGATTTTCACATCTACACGGGGCTGTCTGGCCCACACAGGCAGGAACCCGGCCAAAATGGGAAGAAATAGCAGCACGTTCCCGGGATGAAGGGGAAGGGTCCGGGCGCTTATGAAGCCAGGGGGGAAAAAAAAACAAAAAAACACCCGCCTGGTCTGGGGCAGGATTTGCACTCCGCTCCAGGAGCTACCAACGTGGGTTGTCTTGCCAAAAAGATGCCTTGCTGAGGATTCCTGGTGGGTTTTTAGAGGATGTGGCTTGGTTCCAGCAGCTGGGTGTAACCATCGCAATATTTCGGGGGTTTTGGAAAAGAAAGTGGCAGGAGGAACGGAGAGAGGCGCCGGAACTCAAGTCCTGCATCCTCGGAGTTGGCGAGTGGTCAATTTAGCTTGGTGCCAGCCATCGTGTCCTGTCGGGCTTCCGGGCCAGCTTTTCACGGCTGGCAAACTTTTATGACACCTCCATGGGCATCTTCTTCCAAGGGACACCCGTCGTTTGGGTTTCCTTTTAATATTTTGTTGAGGTGTTGAGAGTTAGAAACACAACACGACGAGAGACGGGAAGTAGCATACGTCAGCTTCGGGGTTAAACGACAACCAAACTGACTTATAACCGCTCATTTAGTGAAAATCAAGCTTCGCTAAAAAAAAAATTGACGGGGAGCCCATCCCTGCACTTAAAATTGTCGCTCAGTCCCCACAATCGCCTGATCGAAATTCAGATGCTCGGCAACTGGCATGTACCTCTGACGGTTGCAGCACATGACAGAGTCCTGTGGTTGCCATATGCGGCCTTCCAGCGAGCCAAGTCAGTGGGGGAAAGCCGGATTCGCTTTACAATTGTAATAATAGTAATTATTGTAATTGTGGCCAAAAAAAAACCCCAAACAAATGGGCATAACTCAGTTAACAACCACCTGGCTCAGTGAAGGAAATTCTGGCCCCAATTAGAATCGTAAGCCGAGGACTACAGGCATGGTTTGCTCCTGAGGATCTGGTTGTTTGAAAAGAGCATTGGGGTCTTTAAAGACACAGCCTGTGTCGAATCCAGAATGTGGGAATGTTTGATAAGAGAATAAGAGGATTGGAAGGGACCTT
>NW_015399010.1:0-6755 GCF_001527695.2 Protobothrops mucrosquamatus
GGTCAATAGTGGAATGTCTCTACAGGATTGGCCTGTTCTTCAAAATTGCTCAGTTTGCCAAGTTTCCAATATATAAATGTACTATTTTTAAGCATTTTTTTTTGTATTTTTGCCCTACCTTCCTTCCTTCCTTCCTTCCTTCCTTCCTTCCTTCCTTCCTTCCTTCCTTCCTTCCTTCCTTCCTTCCTTCCTTCCTTCCTTCCTTCCTTCCTTCCTTCCACTTTAATTGGAAGCCCCCTATGTATATGACCATGTTTATTTATAAGAGTAAACAATGAAGGCAAAAATGAAGCCTAGATTTAATTATTCTTAATTAATTCTGAAACTTATCAATGGTTTTCCTTGGTCTTGATTTGGCAATTAAATTTACAATCCCTGCAATTATTACTAGCGCTCAAACAATTAATTCCTCTTTAATATATTGGGAGCCTCTTTAATCCAAGGCTTTATCTCTGTACAATGCTATGAAGTGCCTTTTTTCAGCTTCAGGTGGGATACAATTATTCAAATGTAATGTGGTATTTTTGCCAAGTTCTGAAAAGAGCAAAGTTTTTACTACTTACTGCTGACATTTTTTCATAGCATCACTTTCTCTCTTTCTCATATAGAGACCTATATAGAGATAGAGATAGAGATATGTTGATAGATGTAGATATATAGATATTGTATATATTTTTTGCTTTGCAATAATTGTATATATTTTTTGCTTTGCAATAATTTTTTTTAACTTCATGAATCTTATAATTTGGAATATTTTCTAAACCTCCACACATTCTGAATCAGATCATTATTTGGAGTCATGTCTTTCTATTTATATGCGTCTACCGTATTTTCCGGCGTATAAGACGACTGGGCGTATAAGACGACTCCCAACTTTTCCAGTTAAAATATAGAGTTTGAGCGAGAGAGAGGGGGGGGAGAGAAAACTTGATGAGTAATATGCCAAACCACATGTGTAAAGGAATAAAATAGAATACCCGTATTTTCCTGCGTATAAGACGACTGGGCGTATAAGACGACCCCCGACTTTTGAGAAGATTTTCAGGGTTTAGAAAGTCATCTTATACACCGGAAAATACGGTATATTTTTTTTAAAAAAAAACGTTTTAAATTCCTGCATTAAATTATCATTTACTGTATCTCTAATGTTAAATAAGAAAACTAATCATAGAAGGAAGAACACCATGTACTAGATTTTATCCACCTGGAGGGATAATTTATTGCACATTGGAGGAATGTATGCTTTCCGGCCAATGAATTTCAGGCATAAATAGATTGGGAAATGGTCCCTCTTGAATTAAAGAATAATCTTAAACATTTCATTCTGAACCATAAAGGAATATTTTAAATTTCTTCTTTGATGGCATTCTGTCATTTGGTGTTTGTAGTGACTGAAGCATAACAATAGGCTTCTAGGTCTCCCTCTTGGAGAAGGACAAAATGTTCTGGTTTATTTTGGGCTAATGACAGCTGAGTTAATAAAGCTGTTAAAACATAGCCTTGGTTCGGGGTGATGAGCAAAGAATTTCAGGTCACCAATGATCAATCACAACTTTAAGTGCAAATTTCTATGCAGTTGAAATGCACATACTGCTAGGGGCAGAGGATGGAACAAAGGAACATTCAATTGTGTGACCTATAAGCTCAGAGATGTGAAGCTCAAAAATTTATACTGACATCTTGTTATGCACTGATAGCCAGCTAAGTATATAGGGGCTAATAGTTTCTGAAAGAGTGTCAGAACAAGCTCGTATCTTCCATGTTCCAATTTCCATGAAACAATTCTTTTTCTACCTCCTTCTTCTAATGTTAACCTTTCACCCAAGACAAGTTATATTTATTCATACATTTGACAAGTTTTTCATCAATTTCCATCACAGGAGTGCATTTCCTGAATATTGTAGTATATGTTGTATATTTCATTGGTGTCATTCCTGTGAAATTAAAGCCAATAACTCATAGCCAATAACTAAATGATCTAATTGATAATTATCCAATGATTTTCTTCCATTATATTTTGTTATACATTATAACTTTAAATACAGGTATTAAAAATATGAATGATGTTCAGTTTTTATCAATGTGCCATCTACTAACTACTGCTGTAGTTTTCTCAGATCATGCTTCCATCCATCCATCCATCATCGGAAAATGTCAATTTAGATTCTTAATGGAAAAAGGTTATTATTTGGGTTTTTCATTATTAACAGGGGAGGGAAATATCTGTGCTTGTTAAAAGGAGAAGAAACTGCAAAAAAATTATTCATTCATGAATTTATTCATTCATGAAACATACATTTTGGCTTGGAAACTTGGAGAGACATGGTTCAACTGAATTGAAATTCAGAACATTTAGGCTGATCTGAGTTTCAACACTAGAAAAATATGGAATGAGACAAGAATGTTTGAGCCTTCACCTGCTTGGTCTTAGGGCAGATAGGTGAAGGCTCAAATATCTTGTCCCATTTTTTCCATACTTCCATATACATTAGTCTTGCTGATCTGCCCAACATCACATGCTTGAATTCAAGATTAACAGTATGAATGGCTCATCTATTGCCTCTACTGATCTTTCTAATATCTTCCTTTCCTTAGCCACTGCTGTCATGTTTGAATTCAACTATGCCTTGCCTTTGAGATTAATAATTGAGGACAACCTGTAGGCTAGACTGGGAAGATGAACAATTAATCAGAAGACAATGTCAAATCACTTCCACAACACTGCCAGGAAAACTGCATGGATTTAATGTTATTTTTACATGTAATGAATTAGTAAACCTATACACAGCCATATTTTAAACCACAGTTTCATTTTCAGTTACAAGTTGCTAGTCATTTAGTGGCCATAACATATACTAGCCCAATTGCAATCATATGCCCTTCAGCCTTACATATGTGCATTTATTTACTAATTTTTTTACACTGCTCTACTTCCAATATGTCACAGTACATACATGCTATTTCCTTAGGCATGAAGTTAGCTGAGTGACTGTAGGCCAGTCATTTTCTTTCAGCCCACGGAAGGACGCAAGGGCAAAACACTTCTGAAAAACCTTGCCAAGAAAACATCAGTCCAGGTAGTCTCCAAGAACTGGACAGAAATGAATGGAAACAAACAAAAATCTTCTTACAAAGGAGGCTAGACTGTTCCATAAGAGGGCTACCATCATTAACAAACTCTTTCCTATAATGAACACACCACTTTGAACTCCTTAGTTTATGTATGTGTGTGCATTTCCTCATTCTTTGTTTCCTGTTCTCCTTTTGCCTCAGGGGGAAAAATGTACTAAAAATAGCTAGGAACAACATACAACAATGTATTTCCTGCCAGTTGGTTGATCAGGCAATCCGTTGCCTAGTGCAATCCAGATTGCTTATTTTTCTAGCATCAATGGCAGCAGGAAAACAGCATGCTGGAAAAGTGGGATGCTTGAAAAGTGGCCAGAGGTCCTTAGGAGCTCTCCTTTTAGTGGCAAAGTACAACATTCAGTTGTACTCAATTGATCCCCATATTTTAAGCCAATTACATCTTTAAAAGATTGAATTTAGTCGAGAAAGCAGTGGGCAACCAGGACAAATATTTCCTCCTTTTAAAAACCATCTCTATATTTGGCTTATTCTAAATGTTATATAATTGATATTTTTTTTTATTTCTTACTAGTATCTCAAGTATTTCTTTCAATATGTTACCTACAGTTCATTGCAATTGTGCTTTTTAACTATAGCAATTTTCCTAAGAATATTTCCTTTGTATGTGATCAAAACTTCACTTTTTTCTGTGCATGCTCCTTTTCTGCATTAGAAGTGAATAATGCAGAAATTAAATTAATAACATGGAATTAACATTGATTTGGGGGGAAAAAACAAATTTTAAAAAATGGGTTTTGTTTCAGCCTGATGACACACCTGACTTTCTGATAATACAAAGGCTTAAATTAATGGATTAAATTTATTATTTCAGAACTATAAGCAAAGTCAGCTCACAGTGAAAGCTGCTCCAGGCTAAATACTTGTTCCAAGCATTGTATCATCAGATTCCTTGGCAAATAAACTTGGCAGAAATTCTAGTGTTGGTGACCTGCAGTCTATTAAAAATGGACCAAAAGTTTCCTTGGAGACTTTGAAGCCATAATTATTTCACAGCACATATAAAAAGTTTGTTGTGCTTCAGAGTTCTGTTTGTTTCTTGGCCAGGACTGCTTGAAATGGATCATTAAAGATTTTTATGGCTGTAATACATGACATGTACAGCAGGTTCTCATCATGAACTGGAAAGAATCCTGCACACACTAAAGCAATACTAATTATACATACTTCCACCAATATAATATTTACATATAGGTATTTTCATAGTGAGGGGTCCTTGGTGCTCTCTAAGCTTGGTTGTTTGCTTGCAGACATTTCATTACCCAAACTAGGTAATATCATCAATCCTAGTAAAAAATCCCAATGGAACTGCTTCAAAAGTTCTTGGACGCATCTAGTGGCATGTGGGTGAGCATTATTGTGAACCAACACCACACCAGAAGTCAGAATGGCCCAATACTTGTTATGGATGGCTCATATGAGTTTTCATAACATTTCACAGTAAACTTCTGAATTGATGGTCGAACCACACTCCATGAACTTCACTAGCAGTACTCCTTTGGCATCTTCACATTTGGCAGCATTTTCTATGGCACCACTTCTGGTGTGGTGTTGGTTCACGATAATGCATGCCCACATGCCACTAGACACAACCAAGAATTTTTGAAGCAGTTTCATTGGGCTGTTTTTGATCACACACACACCCATAGCCCAGGTTTGGCACCAAGCGACTACTACTAACGAATTTCAAACCTTGTCAGATGTTATGACAAGTGCCTTAATCTGAATGATTATGTCAAAAAGTAATGTAATGTAATGCGAGTTTCTGTCATTGATAACCAGATGGAGGTTTATTTCCAAATTGCCCTCGTAGAAGCAAACAACCAAGCTCAGAGAGCACCAAGGACCCCTCGTTCCAGCCCTCAACCACAAATGTTCTCCTTTATTGGTATTTTCATAGTGCCTCAGGTTCTTTTATGTACATCCAGGTTAGTGGGCTCCACAACCCCAAAGAACCAACACAACCCACCTGCCCCCCAAAGGCTAGTACTCGCTGTTCACTATACCACTCTTCCCCAAAGTTACTACAACTCCTGTACTTCCATTACTTCTATTTGTGAGCCCTACTTCTGAAGAACGTTTCTGTTTGCCTTAGGTTGATTTAGGATCCTCTTCATGGTTAGCTAGGAAAAACGTGACTACTTTCCAGCCAATCAGTCCATTACTCCAAATTCTAGCTTTCTTGGGCAGTGACAAAAAAATAATAATGTAAAATACTCAGCTACATTATTGACTGACCAGCAAGTGGTTGTCCACCCTGCAGACCAGGTAATCAACTCAACAGGAAGGTTAAAACTACTTTTTATTGAGATAGGCCAGTGATGGCGAACCTTTTAGAGACTGAGTGCCAAAACTGCAACCCAAAACCCACTTATTTATTGCCAGGTGCCAGGTGGGCATGGCCCACTAGGTGGGCATGGCTGTGGTGGTCATGGAAGACTGGATGGATGTGGCCAAGGTGGGCATGGTCACCTCAATGTTGCTCGTGGGGAGGGATGCCTGTGGGGGCCGGGCAGGGTTGGGGGAGATCCAAGGGGTCTCTGGTAGGTGGGGTGGTGGGTAGGAAGCTCATCCTGTGGGGTGAGGCAAGGCAGGGTGGGGTGTCATTATCTCAGGGCAAGGCAAGGCAGGGGCCGGGGCAGCTGCTGTCTGACACTATCAGCCCCTGCACACAGAGGCCAGCGAGTGCATGGGGGCCAACAGTGTCCGTCAGCAGCCACAGCCTGCCAGCCCCTCAACTGGCACACTCTGGGGCTCCGCAGCCCGCCACTAGCAGTTCAGAGAAGTGCCCACAGAGAGGGCTCTGAGTGCCGCCTCTGGCACGCGTGCCATAGGTTCACCACCATTGAGATAAGCTATAATAATAGAATCTTTCAAATCTGATTTTTCTCTACCTCTTCCTCCTTCCTATAGTTCAGTGAATTAGGGAGGCATCTGCCTGAGTAACTTTAAAAAGTCGTCTTGCTGTTTTAGGTATTAAAATTCTTCCTTTTCAAAAACAATGGTGCATTTGCATTAATAGACAGATAAGAAAATACGGTAGTGTCTCTGATTATAGGCATAGCCTAATTTTGTATATACTGTTATAACGGTGTATCCCAGCAAAAAAAAAAAAAAATTCTGCACTTTGAAATGTCGCACTGGGCATTTACAGCATTTCCTAATATGTGTAGATAAAGTAATTGGGGATGGCCTGGGAAGGGAGATTTCTTTGAATTACTCAAGGTCCAGATTTTTTTTATGAAAAAGGCATTGAGAAATCTTCCCTTAAATTGCTTTTCTAGAAAGTCCTGAAAATTACAGACTACTGGAGAGATTATTGGACAAGAAGAGATAAAATACTCTCACAGGTTCAATCTTGTAATGAAATACAATAAACATAAGAGCAGCAAAGTGGTGTTTTTTTTTTAAAAAATGCATGTATACTATCTCTTCCCCTTCTTCTTTAAATGTACACATTCTTTAATTGAATGGGAACTGGCTGGAAGAAAAACTGGGTAATTTGTCTGCTTAGCACATATTTTTTTCATTGATAAAACTTGAAGAATATCCCACTGAAAAGGTTATCTTCAGTTAAACCATGCCTACAAGGGTTTAAATTGGAGGAA
>NW_015399011.1:0-2962 GCF_001527695.2 Protobothrops mucrosquamatus
TTTTTGTCTTTCCACGCATCACTGAACGCCAACGCTGGAAAGATCCCCTATGCTTTTTCAAGTCTAAATACTTGGAAAAAATGGAGCTCGGTATCCCTTCTGCCCTATCCCTGTTTGCCAATACAAGGCTTTGAAGACTAGATGCCTTAAGAAAAGCATTGAAGAAATATAAATTCTCCTGTTTGTTTATACCGTGTTTTCCCGAAAGTAAGACCTCCCCGAAAATAAACCCTAGGTTGATTTTTGAGGGTGGGCCTAATATAAGCCCTACCTCAAAAATAAGCCCTAGTTTTGGGGCGAGGCACATGCCTAAAAATCAAGCTAGGGTGAAGAGGGGTGGTGGAGCTGCCTCACATGCCCCGTTGCAGCCAGGCCTCCCATTAATCAACACCTGCCTCGCCTCACTGGGTCACTTTTTCTGTGTGTCCCCCCCCCCCCGCATTTCACTCTCAGAGGCCTTCCAGAAAGGCCTCTGTAGCTGAGAATGGAGCCGTTGTGATTCCTCGCCAGCCAGTGGATCCGGCAGCTGAGGAGGAGGAGGGGCCTGGAGTGACATCAGCGTCAGAGGAAGGCTCTGAGGAGCTCCCAGACTTACAGTTCGGACGAGGAGCCTGGCCCCTCTACTCGCGCTCAGGCTGAGACCCAGCTGTGCTGGGAGCCTGAATTGGACAGTGATGAATCACAGCTGGGAGATATCCAGGATGCGCGAAAGCGCAGGCAAGAGAAGCGAGTAGGACAGAGGAATGCACTGGGGCGGCTCCAAAGGCAAAGGAGAAGGCATTAGGAAGCCACGCCTTGGCGGAATTATAAAAGGGAAGGTGTGGGAGGTGCTGGTTGCCGAAGGCAACCGTTCGTGTTGAGGATCGAGTTTCCGTGGACTATGTTTGTTTGCCTTGGACATTGACTCAGGTCTGTGAGAATAAACGGGGTTGGTTTTTTCTTGCGGTTTCTGTCTGCTTGTTGGAAGAGGAGTTTCTCCTTGTGAGCATAACAAGGATTACCGTAGCCTGGGACAGAACAGGAGCTCCGGGTTCTCCCCCTGGCCTGCATTTCACCATTAGAGGCCTTCCAGAAAGGCCTCTGCAGCGGAGAACCAAGCTTTGGATTGAATCTGTAGCTCGATTCTCAGCTGCAGAAGCCTCTCCGGAAGGCCTCTGATGGTGAAATGCAGGCCAGGGGGCGCCGTGCGCGTCAATCCGGAGCTCCATTCTCAGCTGCAGAGGCATTTCCTTGGGCTGCAGAAGAAGTGGGCCGGCTGGAAGTGGGGCTGTTGGTGCCATCGCTGTGAGGTGAGACGGTGGAACAGACACCGCCCCTCTTTTGAAGGCAAAAAATACAAACAACACTGGGTCTTATTTTCGGGGAAACACGGTAATAATAAACTTTTGGGTCTCTTGTTTGTTTATTTTTAAACCAGGTAGCCATGCTCGTGTTGGCTTGGAAATTGGATGCTCAGAACATGGGTTATTTTACATTGCAAGAATGGCTAAAAGGAATGACATCCCTGCAGTAAGTATTATTTCTATTATCAAATGTGAAATAGCTCCAGTAGTGATCTATTGTCCTCTTGCAAAAATGAACCTCGCACGTCAGCTCCTCTGATAACTACCTGATTAAAAGTAAAGCTCTATCCCAGGGGTCTTCAAACCTGGCTGAGGAATTCTGGGAGCTGAAGTCCACAAGTCATAAAAGGGCCAAGTTTGAAGACCCCTGTTATAGATGCTCCAGAGGGAGGCCATCTACCAGCAAGATCACAAAACCCTTTGGATCTAGCACGTTCAGGGAGACGGACATTCTTACAATCAATCTGTTGCCCCTGTGGAGATTTAGCATGCTTATGAAGTGCATGCAAATCAGAAAGTGATCTGACCGTAGCAAAAGACTGATGATGATGACCTCCATTTCTGGATCATGCTACATTTACTTCAAAATAATGCCCAGGTCTTGCATCTGACTGCGTGTAAAGGCCAAGATTTCTTGGTATCTCATGATTGTCATGGGGGAAGTAAACATTTAGGCCCACCCACCCCAGGTTAGGGAGATTCACCCTAACTCTAAAAGGCTGTGAGAATCTATTAGTACTTTTCAAACAGTTCCCCTGCTCTCCGGCTCAGCATAACATGCAGACAATCTCTCCCTGTCATCTGTGTGGCAGCACTTCCAGTTGTAATCAGAGTCTCAAGAACAGTTAGCACCATGATCTGTCCCTGGTCCACTTGCCACTCTTTTCAGTTGCACCCACACATACACTGTCTGCCTCCAGAACTTATACCAACTCATGATCACCCTTTCCCTTGAAATTGTTCTCCCACTAGGTCCCAAGTAATGGGGTTGAAGCTCCTCCTCTCCTGGGGGGAGGAACAATTTACTGTGCCCCACATGTCTTAGGACAGAGTTCCCCAACCTTTTGGGCACCAGGGACCGGTTCCGTGGGGAGAGGTTTTTCCCTGGACCGGAGGGCGTGTGGTTTTGTGTGCTGCCTGCATCCAATGGATGGGGCTTTGCTTGTTTGTGCGGACCGGTTGCTGGCCTGCTGTGGCCCGGTACCAGTCCACGGACCGGAGGTTGGGGACCCCTGTCTTAGGAGACTGCCCTAGACCTTCCCCTTTCGTGTGTTGTAGATGGATTTCTCTCACACGCTAAGTGAAGAAATACTGTTGTATACTGTAATTTTGTGAGAGTTGTTTTGGGAAGACACTTTTCATATTTAAAAAAACACAGGATTTACAACTTGTGGGGTGATTGTAGCAACCCTTCAACCCTTCAACCCTTCCAAGACCGAGTGGCTGTGGCTGCCGGCGCCGCGGCATAGTCAGCTGACTCCATCGCTGACTATAGGGGGCGAAATTCTGGCCCCCTCGGAGAGGGTGCGCAATCTGGGGGTCCTCCTGGATTCGCGGCTGACGCTGGAAGACCAGTTGTCGGCCGTGACCAGGGGGGCGTTTTATCAGGTACGCCTGAT